>NC_073746.1:300408450-300606859 GCF_029784135.1 Toxorhynchites rutilus septentrionalis | reverse complement strand
AAAACTCATTCTAAACACTTGAAAAATGTCACTTCGGAGCCTTTGTTACAGCCGCCGGATGATTGATGATTCGTAATTGATAAGCCTTAGTTTAAAGTTCTGTGACGGGCTCGATAAAGAAATATGTGATAGGGAATGAACTGATGATCACGTTATACATTCTTTATCACAGACATAATTTTGATAGGCCCTTTTTTGTATACGAATAATTTCATGCCAACTTGACTGGCTATTGGCAGCAGGGTTGTCACATTGAATTCTGTAAAATTTTCTGAAAAATTCTGTACTCAGGGTAACTTCGATATAACGCACATTTTACTTTCAAAATTGTACTCTGTATCGAATTGTACGTTATATCGAAGCATAATAAAGAACTCAGAAACGTAGCTTATATTACTTTATTGTGTTGCTGTTTGAGCAAGGTTACTGAATAAATTCAACTAGAAGACGAAGTCAACTTTTCTCATGATGTTTCCCTTCGTACTGTTGATGAAACTTTGATTCATTTAGGATCCGGAATCACAAAACAGTTGTACCCCGAGATTGGTTAAAGGTACAAAACAAGCTTTAGTGTCAAAACACAGATAATAACCTCCATAAAAGAATTAAACCTTTTTTAAAAGGGATAAATTCTTTTTCTTAATTTAAAAAAAAATCTGACTCTAAAATATAATACAGGTCGGACACGATTATCCGGTGTATTGTTTTTTTTTTCACTCCGGATAATCGAATCCTTCGGATAATCGAGTCAAAACAATTTTTTTTCTTTATTAGTTTTTTGATTCATCCCCTTAAAGTAAGAAAACACCTTTCTCCACATGAAAAAAATTAATTTATCCGGGTTCTCTCAGAAAGTGATAGACGATCATATTTGATGAAAAAAATCCTTCTACGCATATGTTCGAATTTCAACAATGACAGAGTTACAGAACTTTTTTTTGTTTCGGACTCTGTTGCTTCAAACTGGCTCTACATTAAAAAGTACGCTACGGAAGACGATTTTGATGCTTTCATTTGAAAGATGACAAAATTTAGTACAGGAGCAGTAGTAGAACAACTAAATTAGTGAATTTTAATAACATTTTGGAAGTGAAACATTTGAAAGTTAATCGAATCCGACCTGTACTGTATTCTATTAGTCAAAGCATTTCATTTGATACCAATATTGAGGGAATTGCAAAAAAATACATAGTCGACCATTTTGTGGCGGCGACCTTTTCGAATTTATGTTGTTCATAGTGTAGTGTATTCTGCCAATCAAGCCATTCAGCCATTTTTCTGCGGCGGCCAAATTGAATTTTTCAGGATCATGGAATACGCAGTTTTATAATGACAGTAGAATTAAATGTATGTTTCAAATTTCAGATCAATCATTCAACAGACCGGGGTCAATTTTGGGACAACCCAACAAACATTCAAACATACCTAGAAACAGGTCAAGCTGAATGAAACCACTCAAAAAGTAATTAGTTGTTTGGGGACTGGGGCCATCTTGAAATTGGATTTTTCATTATCTGCTCTGTTGTACTAGTCGAGAACTTTCTTTTGATACATTTTTGGGCATTTTTCATAAATAACTGTGATCTTCTAGTCAAGCCTTTTCATTTGATACCCATATTGATGGGGTTCTGAGAAAATATGTAATCCGCCATTTTGTAGTGGCCGCCATCTTGGATTTGCATTTTTCATAATTAACTGCATTCTACTAATCAAGCCCTTTCTTTTGATACCAATATTAGCTATTCAATATAGAATTGTTATACAAATTATTCAAAATTTCCGAAAATCAAAAATAAAATACTCCGGATAATCGAGTCTAAAATTCCGGATAATCGAATCCCGGATAATCGAGTCTCCGGATAATCGAGTCCGACCTGTACTTACAAAATTTTGGTCAAAGAATGAAATGTAGAAATTTGTTAAAATTTTAATTAAACTATAAGTACCAATTAATTTTTGTTAAATTAAACTGAAAAAAAAATTCTAAAAATTGTAATTCATTTTTCTCAAAATTTATTTTTTTTCATTCTCAAAAAATATAAATAGCCCATATAATTATCAACAAGTCATCCATACGTCGGAAGATGGGCACTTTTACAGGGAAAAAGTTTTTTAACAACTTTTTCATGTTTTCTTTGAAAAATTATCACAAACCCTAATTCTGTTTAAAGTCAAGATAGCGATATAGTATAATCAACAAAGTTTTAGATCTTATTGAAATATGGACTTTTGTCGAAAACGACAACTTCCTATCTTCTATAGTTTCTGGAATATATGGCATTTGTTTTATAGGAGACTCCGCCTTTGACTTATTCCAAAAAAAAAATGCAGAACAAGTCAGTCGCGAAAGTTTACACACAAAAGTTGACGAGTAAAACATTAATAGTAATTTTTCAAAGAAAACATAAAAAGTTGTTATTAGGTTATTAAACTCTTCGCCTGTAGCAGTGCCCTTCTTCCGATGTATGGGTAACACTTTGGTAATTGTATGAGCTATTCATATAATTATTGTTCAGGATTAAAAATAGTGTTTTTAAGAAAAAAATAATTCTAATTTTCAGAATTTTTCTTTTCAAGTAAATATTTTTATACGATTTTTGTTTGTACTTTTCAAAGATAACGTGGATAATTTCCAACATTTCCATTCTTTAAATTTAACTTCTTAAAGGAGTTCAGGTAAAGTTTTCTAAATTGGCCTTTTTCAAGGCTAGAGGCGAATAAATTGAAAAAGTTCAAAGCCTCTATTAATCAAGACTACATCATCAACATTACCTAAAGGTCTACCGATGAAAACCTTGATATGTATTTTGTATATTTATTCTTTTCCAATTTTTTTATTTCACCCTCACGGGGCATAATTCAAAATTATGTTGGTCTGAAAATTCAGCTGTTTTGTAAATAAGTCCATTTTTAAAATTTTGTAACCTTAAACTCGTTCAACTGATCTGCGATTTCTTAAGTCTTAAGATTTTAGCTGTCAGTGGGGAATGAAAATAGTTTTTAGACCACTCACCCCAGCGCATTTAACATTGTGGTGCTGAAGATGACGGCACGGTTTTTATTACCGTATTTACCTTAACCCCACAAAAAGTAGTCTAAAATGACAAATCGCACGATTCTTGCGGCAATTTTAACAGTTTAGGTTTACAGGTAAACGAAAGATTAATCTCTCACCAACCTCACAAGTGTGACAAGTAGCGCAGTATTTGTGAAACTCCATATCGACCAGATTCAGTGCTTACATTTGAGACATAAAACTTCGTAATTATAAACCGATAGCGTGTTTCATTGACAGTAACGATGCGGCCATCTTCATCTTTGAAAAATGTCACACTATTTCCCTGTCGGAAAATAGTCACACCAAACGAGCATTTTTCTGGATAATCATGCCAAATGCAATAATTGCGTTTGTTGACGTATCCGTTCAACCAGAAATGAACTTCGAAGCTGAACACGATAAATGATATAAGTCTGAGAAACACTTTTTTCACGGAGCACGAATTTTGAAAGTAGAAATCAATTATTTGTAAACGTTGTAATCATGTTAATCATTTGAAAAACGAACCTTCAGAAAAATCACCCTGTATAATTAGTATGAGGAGCAATTTTTATGCACTCGTCGTGTAATAAGAAACATAATTCGAGTAAAATAAAATAAGAAGGTGCCATACTTTCCAGATTCGACTGAACCAATCTGTCACATCAAACATTACAAGCGGGAATGATCTCGAGGAAAAACTAGCCAAGTCACGCCGATGATTGTGACTTCTTAGCTGGAATTCATCGTAAACTGTAGGGGGGGATCGGTCAAACAAGCGGCATTCACACATGGCAGCCGTGCAACCCCATTGCTGAAATCTGTCGTTTACAAGTGTTTCTTCCGTTTTGATCGATTACATTCTCGGGCGGACACATTTCGTCAAGGCATGTGGCATTCCGGAAGGAAACACAAACATTTTTCTGCAATGTCACTCCTTACGCTTGGAAGACGAAATCACTTTGTCGGTCGGGACGGGAGAATTTCTCCAACCAGCAAAGCAAAAGGCGACTTGTAAGTTGTGCGACGGCAAAGGTCGATTTGAGATGGGGTCGGACGAACATTCGGTTCGACAGTCGTTTCTTCAGAAGAATTTCCAATAATCAAAGTTCCGCGCCCCCTAATTGTAATCTATTCATGAATTTCCGCCACCGTTTCCAGCGATGTCACCCCAACTCCTGCCAGGCCACGTTGTTGTCTTCAAATATTTATTCAAAATATTAAGTCATATTACATCTCTGTTTGCCGAGAACAGGAAAATCAAACGAGTCGCTTCTCCCTGCTCCGAGCAGCCTTCGGCCACGCTTCAGCAGCAGAGCGGAGGGCTCATCGTTTTGCTCCCACCGTTTGACTTGCGTTATTATTTTGCTACTATTCACTTACAAATGTACAATCTTTTGTGTCCTCCGCTGATGAAACTCGCCTCCTTTGGATGGGTTCGGTTTTCCGATAGGGATCTGAATTCGTCTGCCTTGCGTCATTCCCCCTGGGCGTTGGTAAAAGGCATTGGTTGTGTTCCTTCGAGCCGACAACCGAAACCAACGACACAAAACAAACCGATCACAATCGGAAACCGACGGCAGGACACAGTGACAGAGAAAACAATGTGCCCTATTGTCTGTGTGTTTGTCGGGAAGCGTAAATTGAACATTGTATAATTTTATTCATATTCGTCATTTTAGGAAGTGATGCATGACAAATGCTGAGAGTGATCGGGATCGCAAGAGTGACGTATATTTGGTATCGATGTGTTTATTAGAATTAACCACGAAGGAGTGATTTTGGATGTGTTAGGAATACATGTGAAGACATATATGGAGGCTTTGTAATTCTACAAAACACCTGCTCTTAGATTTGCTATATGAAATCTTCTTTTTATGTACCACTGCGAATCGTCTCACGTAAATCGATCGCTCGAAATGCAAATGCAGAGAACGAGCACTGCAACATTTGAACGGAAACTGAAAGGGGGGAAATTGTTGCAACGAGTTCATGTATGAAATCATTACGATTGTAGTTAATGAAAAACTTCCTCCGTTACCTCCTCAAATATCGTCTGTTCGAGGTATGTTAAAAGAGAACCTCGGCGACTTTCTCAGGTTGCCAAAAATAACCTCGGTCAAGACAATTGAGATAAATGCAATACGAGTGATGAATAAAAAAAGTTTTGGAAGAAGTTTTTCTCAGTGACCTTCTCAGGTCAGAATGGATATTATTTTAGAAATCTCGTTTCGCTGAATAATTGAGAGTTCGCGTTTTCAGAATTACCTCACTCACCACAGTAAATCCTGTTTCTTCTTACCCATTCCCACTAACAATTTCTCCTTCCATGATAATCGCAAGCGAACCACTCTATAGAGGCGACGCTTCTGGCCGCGAATATCATACTAACATTCCTTTCATTCCCCTGGTGACTGCAAGGACGTGGCCAGCGTTGTTATTGACTATTTAAAGCTCGAATCACCGAAACTTGCACGATGAGAATGATTTGCTAGTCCCAAGCGTCATTCAGTGTGTTCTTTGTGCAATTTCGCTGGTTCAGGTCAATCACGGAGAGCAACTACGAAGTGTACAGTCTACCCAAGCTCAAGCTCAAGCTCAAAATCATTACGATTGTAGTTTGTATTACACTCATTCACGATTCATCAGTCACCGACTTAGCTACCAGACGAAAGCGGTCCTCGAGACTTTCCAAATGGCCTTTCTCAAGACCGAGAGTTTGTTTCAGTTTTCCGTTTTTTTTAAATGCTAGTGGCGAGTGAACTGAAAAATTTTGAATGTCTTATAGTTTAACACTACTGCTACGAATTTGTCTTACACCGTCTCGCTCCAGCCAGCGAGTGGTCAACAGTATTTTTCAACACATTGAACCCAGAAATGTTCTTGCTATGCTCTCCAATCAGCACGCATCAAGAGATTTTGCGCAATATCAGTGTCGGTTCCCGCTCACAAAAATATTCATTGTATAAAAACAAAATAGTCAGAAATTCAACTAAAAAGTAGTCACACATCGTAAAGCATCCGAAAACAACATTTTGACATATTACTGTGTGTTTTATTTCTATGTAGGGGAGTAACTCTACGAAAAATGTAACGATTTATCAAGAATTTTCAATCGCATATAACTCACAACCGTTATTGCGGCATATGTTGTGTAATACCATTAGACAGGAAATTACTCCAGCATTTGTTTTGCTTAAGACATAAACAGTGTTTATAGTAAACAAAGTTAACAATGTGACAATTTAAATGGGTATGTTTTGTTATTTTACTAGCCAATTGTTTATCCCCACAACGCAATCTTTTTGCCTACAATTCGGGGTTAACTCACAATGTGATTAGAAGCTTGCTTTGCTTTGCTCCTTTGTTTTTAAGAGGCCTAAACTTTTCAGTTCATTCGCCTCTGAAAATTAGATGCGTATTATGAATTATTCTCGATTTGCCGATAAAAGGCATTTATCTGTTGGCAGAATCAATGGAGGGATGATCTAGGAATGATCTTGAAGATGATATTGATTTCATGGATGATTTCACTCTTTACTCCCCGACGATTTGACGAGAGCATGGCTCAAAAGGTTAAACGTTAATAGAGATTTTATTAGATTGAAGTTCAGGTTGTTGTCCAATCAATTCGTGCTCAATTCAATATCGTGTAGGTCTTGCTACTAACAATTTATGGAATTGTGGTCCTGGATGGCAATATATCGAGGGTGTAGTTTGGTTATGTAAAAAATGTAATTCATGAATTTAACTGGCTGCTTATTTAGAAGTTAGGTAGGGTATACTCTCGCATATTTTTCTGGGCTTCCATTTGATGTAGGAAAGAAGAAAAAAATACAGATTTTGAACAATGAAAAAATTCTACACACAATCACAGTCCTATGTCAAGTCCTCGTCCTATGTCAGTCCTCGTCCGTGCTCCTAGGCCCAGATCCATCAACTTTTTTAAAATATTTCTCCATTTCTAGAGACCGACAAGCGGCTCAAAGTGTTAATGCTGACGTCACATACAACGATCTAGCTTGATACGGAGAGCGAAATGCTTTTTGTTTTTGCATCACATGTACGTATTGTAAATGTCTTTACACCTTGCCAGAGGAAGATTGGAATGATTATCCCAATATTATGTTTCGTGTATTGTAAATTTGGAATAACGGTGGTGGAACAAATATATACACTGAATTGGTAAAATAAAGTGCCCACCTCTTCATTTATTTAAAAATCATTTTTTTGTTTTCTTTAAAGGATTCTCTTGTGATGTACTGAAAAAAAAAGTTTTTCTTAAAGAAACAAAATCAATTTGTATTGAAAAAAATAACGTGGTTTATTATAACATAATAAATGTCCTCTTTTGACCTCCAGGACCTACTGCAGACGCTTCTGCATGCTCTCCATCAGGTTCCTGTGGATACAGTTCATCTCAAGTGCGCTCCAGGGCTTCAAAAAAGTTATTTTTATTGATAACACTAGTTTTGTCAACCCAGGAATCGACAATTTCACACAAATTCTCCGGGCTTTGTGGAGACATTCAAGCGATTCGCTCCAACAAGATCGGAAAAAAAGACTTGTTCTTTCCTTGGAAGTATTTTTCGGATCGTTAACCTGCAAAAATACGAACTTCTATTCGAGGCCCGTCTGGATCAGCGAAACATCCAGATTTTCCCGCAAGTTGTACGTATAGCCTATATCCGCCACTCCTTTGATTTTTTTTTGCGTAAGATTGTGTTTTCCGTGCGAATTTTGAGGGTGCAGTTTTAAACGCTTATTGCTCATTTATTTCTCAATAGATTTTAGCACCGTTCGAGTCAGACACTCCATAGCTATATATTGCAATATAGATAATTATAAAATTTTCGATACTAAATATGTAAAAATAGGGTTGAGATGAAGGCTTTTAATTTCTCATACATTTGTCTAGACCACACGATTTTTGGTTGATTGTGACAGCGGGGTATTTTATTCAAAGATATTCAAAATCAATATGCAACAAATATCGCTTTAATGAGGAAGTAGAGGATGATGACGATGAGGATAGTCATAAACCGACAGATTCGTCTGGTTTTTCATTGGGGAAATTTTGACATAGAGAAAGAACAGACTAGCCGTCAGTCGCGAATCAATTGAAGAAGAAATATTCCACTCATGGTAACATGTTAAAGGCCGGAGAACGGAGCGTAATTCTACGTTCTACGTCAAAATAAAAATTATGAATGAAAATACACACTTCCATAACGAATATGTATTCTATGCAATAGAGTAATACTTTTTTTTTGCAAATTGTGAAAAAAATGAGTGGGTTATATCTATGATATTACTGCAAAGTTGACGTGGGACTACATTAGCTTAGTAATCATTTGTTTGTATATATTAAATTTTTGATTGAATGAAACAATTTCCGTATTCAAATAAATTCAATATATTTGCGTTGTGAGTATAAAGATTGAACAAATGCCATGTCTCTAGTGTCTGCGCGATCTTACCGGGTACCTAAGATTAGAAGACTGTGTAAGGGAAACGTACTCTAGTCTGCACAAAGGCAAGAGAGCAAAAGTACTCGCAGTTTGCATGTATTTGCAATGTCGATTTCCCCAGACACCTTGGTTTAAATGTCTTCATAGGTAAACAGATTTCAGTCGGAACAAAAATACTCCCAACCTGCATAAATTTGCAATCTCAATTTCCCTAGACACCTTGTTTCTGAAGTCTGTGTTGAGGAAACATATTTTAGTCGGAACAAAATGCCCTCGACTTGCATGATTTACACTGCCAATTTTCCCTCGCTCAATGGATTTGATGTCTGTGTTAGGGAAACACATTTCAGTCGAAATAAAAATACCCCCGACATGCATGAATTCGCAATGCCAATTTTCCTAAGCTCCTTGAATTTGAAGTCGGTGTTAGGGAAACACATTTCGGTGGGAACAAAAGCTCCCCCTACTTCCATGTATTTGCAATGTCGATTTCTCCAATGCTGCTTTTTTTGAAGTCTGTGTTAGGGAACACATTTCGGAGAGAGCAAAAGTCTCCCTACTTTCATGTATTTGCAATTCCGATTTCCCCAAGGCTGCTTGGTTTTGAAGTCTGTGTTGGGGTAACCGTAAAGCGGGCCAATCAAAACCAAGCAGTTCGGGCGTTTACATAACGCTTAACATTTAACAGTTATTCAATTATTTATCTAACGAAAAATAACATTTTATTAATTGCGATAGATGCGTAGAAATTTCCCCTATCAATTGATGCAAACATCTTTCCAATCGAGTAGAAAATGTCTGAGTTATAAGCATTCGAAATCTTGCATTTTTCGCTGCATGTTCAGTGTTTATGTTTTCATTTTACCCCCCCATATATTCCGGTTAGACGTAGTCCCACGTCAAAAAAATACTAAATTTAAATAATGTCTGATTATGATTTCATATTATAATGAGGAGTTTTAGTGAAAATATAGGGAAATGCATAGATAAATTGTTAGATGAGGATCAGTACTACAGTGTTTGGCAAAATAAAGTGCCCACTCATTTATTCATTTCTTTCATTATTTTAAATTAAAATAAAGAGTGAACACATCATAATCATTGTTAATATCTCATTTATTATGTATTTCATAAAAAAAACAGTGAGAAAAAAAATGCTCTAAACATAAACAATCCAGGGGTCTCACGATGGAAACTTTTCGAACACTAGCTAACCCGGCAAACTTCGTCCCGCCCATTTACTTGATTAATTCTCGAGTAATGCAGAAATTTGTGTTTTATTTGTATGGCAGCCACCCCTAAGAGAGGGGGGAGGGGTATCTAACCACCATAGAAACATTCATTGCACCCTAAAGTTTCCATATGCCTAATTTGGTTTAATTTGCTTGATTAATTCTCGGGTAATGCAAAAATTTGTGTTTCATTTGTACGGCAGCCCCCTCTAAGAGAGGGGGAAGGAGTATCTTAACACCATAGAAACATTTATTGCATCCTAAAACCTCCACATGCCAAATTTGGTTTCATTTGCTTGATTAATTCTCGAGTAATGCAGAAATTTGTGTTTCATTTGTATGGCAGCCCCCCCTTTGAGTGGGGGAAGGACTGTCTAACCATCATAGAAACATTTATTGCACCCTAAAACTTTCACATGCCAACTTTGGTTTCGTTTGATTGATTAATTTCCGAGTAATGCAAAAAATTGTGTTTCATTTGTACGGCAGCCCCCTCTAAGAGAGGGGGAAGGAGTATCTTAACACCATAGAAACATTTATTGCATCCTGAAACCTCCACATGCCAAATTTGGTTTCATTTGCTTGATTAATTCTCGAGTAATGCAGAAATTTGTGTTTCATTTGTATGGCAGCCCCCCCTTAGAGAGGGGGGAGGGGTCTCAAAATATCACGAAAACCTTCCCCGGCCCCAAAAACCCCTACATACCAATTTTCATGTCGATCGGTTCAGTAGTTTCCGAGTCTATAAGAATCAGACAGACAGACAGACATTACTCCATTTTTATATATATAGATATACCGATTTTCAGAGTGGGTACTTTATTTTGTCACTGTGTTTTTTTTTTCTATAAGAAAAACCTTTGTTTTATTCAGTGCAAAATGAATTAAACTTGAAAAAAACATAATAAATGAGATTTTAGGAATGATTACGATGTGTTTATTTTTCATTTTAACCAGAAAAATGCAAGAAATGAAAAAAATAAGTGGGCACTTCATATTGCCAATCACTGTATCTGTTTTTCTATTTGTTGTTTCAAGTAAGCAAATACCATTAGGTAAAATTTTTCACTTTCGCTTTGCAAATTTTAACAAATTAAAATTGTCTTTGAGTCTGCTAATCTGATAGAGAGTAATTTTTTTCACAAGCACGAATGTTGGCACCAGGCATAGACACTGTGAATTGATACAAATTCAAATGATCAAATTACACCAAGTCTACGTGGATAGACATTCTACATTCGTCATTTATGCCACTCACAACAATCAGAGTAGCATCAGTGCTGCACCGCAAAGCAAAGCGCGAATCGACCCGAGAGAAAGGGTGAACAATCCGGGAAATTTTATCTGTTCAGTGCTCTCGAATACAGCGACAGAAGGAAAACGGCAAGTGGTCGCCCGGAGGCAGTTTTATTCAAATTCAAATCCGTTTGACGAATTATCATCCCAAAGCGAAAGAATGACACCACAGCCACAGAAACTCTCGGAGGAAGGGGAATCTCGCTCGCCTCACTCGCTTTGATCTGCTCCGCCGGCTGTTTGACTTGCGTTACGGATCCGTTGTGAAATTGTTTTAAAACGCGTGTGTCAAGTGGCGAAAATCCCCCTGTCGCAATGTCGGTTACCTACCCTTCGGTCCTTCGGTCTCGTCGATTTTGCTATCAGACACACGTATCTTTGACGAGTGGAGAGGAAAATAGGATTATGGTATGTAAATTGGTTTGTAATCGACTGATAGACAGAAGAGCTACCGGCGGAAGGATGCTGTAAAACTGTTCGTTTTTATGGCTGAGGGGACGTGGGATCGGCTGGAGAGATAAATGCCAATTGTCAGGGGAAATCATTATCGGTGATAGATGACAGCACTTCACAAGGAAACGAGGAGCGTGAAGAAAAATGAACCCAAAGTAGAGGACGGACGAGATGTTAAAGTGAAATCCTGCAAACTGGGAGAATGTACATATTTTTGGGATTTGGAAGCAATTTACAACTATATTGATGGATGGTCCGATGAACTTTTGAGAACTGGAAGGATTAACTTCCCAGTACCGGAACCATCCAATTGTTGCATGTTCACTGCTGTGATCCACGCAATACAATTACTACAATCTGTTTCATCCCATTCTCGCGCAACACTTCTATTTACGCGTTTAATTAGCGAAACACGCGAGATATATCGGAAAGCTCGGGGAGGAACGGTACATGTGCTCAACACTGTAATACACATTAAATCGATGCCTTAAACGATCGTTTAGCAGATCCCAGTGGAATTCATGTGATTGCAAACAAAGAAACTCTTTGTTTCTAGTCAACACGCAGCACAGGAATCACTAGCCGACGAAGAATCAACTCATAAGCCCAGATGTCCATCGAAGAAGAGCGATCGTCACGGTCACCGTCAGTTCACGCGATGGCAACTCCCGGTGGGAAGCTGTAAAATGGCATCACGAGACGGGACGGTTCGGTACCTAATGATAATCATGTGTTCAAACATGATAACAATCAGACGGTGCTAATTACCCCGTGCGGTCCAACGCCATCAATGCCAGTCGGCATCGTGAAGTATGGGGAGAGTGGGGGAGTGTAATATCGGATGGATTGGACCTCTCTAAATTAAATAGCTATTACTCGGGTGGCAATACGAGATTTAGATCCAGTAGACACCATTTATATTTTTCATATATTTTATAAATGCCATTTCATTATGGAAAGACTTACAAACGAACAATTCTTACAAATCATTGAATTTTATTATCAAAGTCAACGCTCCATTGAAATGCGTTTTTTATTTGTTTACACGAAAAATTATTTTCAGCGATGAAGCATATTTTTGACGTGGAGCTACGTCTTTCAGGAAGGGTGCCAAATCAG
This sequence comes from Toxorhynchites rutilus septentrionalis, assembly GCF_029784135.1. NCBI lineage: Eukaryota > Metazoa > Arthropoda > Insecta > Diptera > Culicidae > Toxorhynchites > Toxorhynchites rutilus. The sequence continues at coordinate 300,594,251 of NC_073746.1, read as the reverse complement.
AAAACAGGGCACGTTTTTATGAAATAAAGTTAACTATTTTTACTGTGAACGAATTTCCATGATTTGCATACCAATCGAATCGGATTTGTTTGATATGCTACACATAACAATTCACTAATCTCTAAACGGGTTGAATTCATGAAAACCGGAAGAATTTCCTTTTTCCCATATATTTGTTCTGTCGATTTGTGTGCTAACCCTACCCGTATTTCGAACATTTCTTAATGGATTGGAAATATGTTTGCATCAATTGATAGGAAATATTTTTATGCGTTTTATTAAATGTCAATTAAATGTCATTTTTCATGAGATGAACAATTGAATAACTGTAAAATGTCAAGCGTTATCTAAACGCCCTAACTGCCAAGTTTTGATTGGCTTGATTTACGATTCCCTAACACAGACTTCAAAATCAATGTGCCTGGGGGAATCCGCTTTGCAAATACATGCAAGTTGGGGGTATTTTATGGTGTTGAGTACTTTTGTACTCGCTTGTCGTTGTGCAGACTGGAATATGTTTCCCTAAATTGTACTTTTAAACAGAGAAGCCTGGGAAAATCGTCATTTCAGATACTAGAGGTGAATGAAATTTCGCAGTTCGAGGACTACGTAAACATGAGATGTGCAATAATTTCAGAGGGAAATGTAAAATCATATCAAACGTAAAAGAACGTTCATCAAATTTACTTGTAACGAAGAACATTATTTATTACAAAAATTTCGACGCACTCTAAAATAATATTCGAAGTGGTAAACAAGTGGATTACATAATATAATTGCGTAGTTATACGTCGAAAATATGCGGTCGTGTCCTAGATACAACCCTTTTTGGTTATGCGTTACGGTACGTTACGGATACGTTAAAAAGCTACATTGCCATATTTGGTCCGATGAGCAGCCGAAAGCAATACAAGAGCTGTCAATACATCCCGAAAAATTTACTGTTTGGTGCGGTTTGTGGTCCGGAGGAATCATTAGCTCGTGCATCCTTAAAAATGAAGATGAGAACAACGTTACTGACGATTTCCAACATTTTATTGTCCAAAATACACAAGCTAAATCTGGTTGATATGGGGTATCGACTAGGGTCTAGTCACTAGACGGCGCCACAGCACACAAAACGATCGACATATTGCGCGATTAATTTGGTGAGCAATTCATCTCTCGTTTTGGACCAGTGAAGTGGCCGCCTAGATTGTGCGATTTGACGTCGTTGTCTAATCCCTTGTTTATGTCGATTAACAAGCATCGATTTAAGCACTAGAAGACAACATTACACGTGTTATCGGTGGGATACCAGACGATATGCTCGAAAAAGCAACTTAAAATTGGACTTCACCTATGGATAACCTAAAACTTCCGGGAAGAAATCCACAAAACCGCCCGAAATCGCCAGATCAACGGACAACGAATAAAATCGACCTCCTTCAATTGGCCGCAGATTTTTCTCGGACATTATGAACGTTCCCATGAGGATGAGGAGAAGGTGCCGCATGATTTGATGCAGAGTATGTATTGTGTGCCCGCATTACAAGAAGAATGATAAGCTAGACTGCAGCAACTACCACGACATCACGTTTATCAATGCCACATATAAGGTGCTCTCGCAGATCCTCTACCAAGTTCTATAACCTTCGGGTAAAGAGTTCGTGAGTCAATATTAAGCGATATTCAAGGGGACTCGCGCTACCACGGAACAGATACCACCTTCTGTTTTTGTAGATCGCGGCGAATTGGTGGCGGTGAACGAGTTCGTGTGCTTGGAATCGCTGATCAACATTCTAATGTACTTCGGTAGTTCATATTTTTTAGTAATAAATGCGTAGTTCTTAAAAATTAAGAGTAGACCTAATTCATTTTTTATTATATATGAGGGCTCAGAATGCAAGAGGTGTAAGTGATCGATTTCTCTTCGTCAACTTTTTCTTTGATTAATAACTCAACTGCAAAAACGTTCCAATTTGAGTTTGCTATAGAATCTGATAGATGAGGTTCTGACCTACCTTCCACATTGTCAAATACAGCTGGGAATGAGTTTACAGCTAAGTTATGACCAAAAGAGAGAGTCGATGTAGGGAAATCGATCAAATCACTTACACCCCTTTCATTCTAAGCCCCTCATATGTTAATGTATTTGTTGAGAGATTTCATTTAACGAGTCTACGTTTATATTATATATACCTCCTCTCTCCTCATCGTTAACCAGCATGGACATTTTGCACCCCCTACTAAAAGTGCGGAGAGACGGCGAAACAGATCTGCAAGCTGTTCAAACCATTTTCTATCAATGAACGATTCGTGTTCTCTAAACTAGAACGGCACAAAGAACCAGCTCAAATAATGTGAAAGTTCAAAAACCATAACAAAACAGCGTCGCGGATAATCGGCGCTCTACTGCATTTTGCTTTGTGTTTTTTTGTGATTCCTATTACAATGTCGCTCTAGACAGCAAGCATGGAAATCTAAACACTGAACATGAAGGAAAAAAAGGAAATTTTCGATTGCTTATAACTCGAGCATTTATAAACAGATCGCAAAGATGTTTACATCAATTGGTATGAAATATTCCTACGAATCTGTCACAAGGAACATTTTATTTTACCTGAGATATACAATTAAATAATTGTGGAATGTCAAGCATTATCCGATCGCGCTATGGGCCACGTTTTGATTGGTCCAATTTGTGCTCCTCAAAAGGTACCGTCCAAACGGGGCAACCGGAGTAACAGCGGAATATAATTTGAACACAAGCAAAAATTTCCATCGTAAGCACCTCCCCTTGTTATTCTACCGCCAGTCAAATAAACTTGGCAGTTGCTCTTCGGAAAGATCATTCATTTTCTAACGGCGAAGCAGAGCTCACACGCTACGGTTTCAGCATAACTATGAATACCATCATCAGCAGCAGGTAACAGTAGTGTCACCCGAATAGTTTTAATTTTCCTGCCATCCAACGGACAACCAACCTTTGTGTGCTTTGGGTCCCTTCTCATTGCTCAATTCCAGGTAGTGAGAGGGCTGACTCATTAGCAAAGGTAGGTGCGATTGAGGGCGACATTTATCAGCGTCAAATCGCCTTCAATGAATTTTATTCTTTAGTCCGTAAATATACCATCGCTAATTGGCAACGCAAATGGAATGAAGATGAATTGGGCCGGTGGTTTCACTCAATTTCCCCTAAGGTTAGCCTCAAACCGTGGTTCAAAAGTCTGGACTTGAGTCGGGACTTTATTCGCACCTTCTCCCGACTCATATCCAATCACTGTTCGTTAGATGCGCTACTCTTTCGTTTCAATCTTGCCAGTAGCAATCTCTGTGTTTGTGGCCAAGGTTACCACGACATCGAGCACGTTGTTTGGTCGTGCGAGGTGTATCTAGTTGCCAGATCGAATTTAGAAAACTCCCTTCGGACCCGAGGTAGACAGCTCAATGTACCGGTGAGAGATGTGTTGGCTCGGTTAGACCTCGATTACATGTCCCTAATATATGTTTTCCTTAAAACTATCGATCTTCGTGTGTGATTGTCCGTACACCCTTATCCTCTCCTTTTTTTTTTCTTCGCGAGCGACTGTTTCCCTTCTGACTAACTATAGAATAAGCTGAAATGTATATACATAATAGATATAATAATAGATTTAAGAATTGAGTATGATGAGCGTGAGTGTGAATGCGAGTGTGAACATTGTACAATATCCTTATATTCCCTCCTTTTCCAAAAGAAACTATGTCACCCTTCTAATCTCGAGTCGACCGCGAGTAATCGGTTTCCTACTTTATTAACCCTAGATTTAAGGAAACATGTTGATATATACTAATAAAAGTATAGCTAAGAGTTCGGCTCCTTTAAACCTATGTAACTGAGCCTATAAAAATAAATGACTTAAATAAAAAAAACGGACAACCGTCACCCATCGCTTTCGTGTAATCGATCTAACACACAGTGTTGACACTGATTCAAAATTACCTCCGGCTGCATTCAGTTTGTCTGGAAGAGTGCATTGGCGGGATATGGACACACATTTCGACATCGCGAGGACAAGAACAAATCCATTGGCACTTTTCAGGTTCAACGAGTTTTTCACTAAAGTCATTCACATTTTTAACCGGAGTTATAATATGATTCAGTGCAACAGTTCGATGCATTCTAAAGTGATATCCGAAATGATAAGAAAAGTAAACAAGTTTTTGTTTGCTTGCGTTAATTTAGGGCTGTTTTTGAGCTTGTTGGTGAACTTTCTGATCGATCATTCAGTTTTCACGAATTCGTGCATTGTTTCCGAATTAAAAGTGGGGTCAATGTGCAACACATTACAAGCCGGGTAGGAAAAACATATTTTGCAAAAGTGAGAGTTTTGTTCATTGTTATAGTATCAACCAGCACAATCGATTCCGGATTTTTTGTTGTCGTTCTGCGAAAGATGCTGAATAGTATAATTTGTGGATTATCAATTTGGAAGCGTTGGATATGTTGTTTTGTTAATAGGTACAAAAATACTCGGATATTCTATAATTTATTTATATCGACAGTTCTTGGTAACGTCCTCGATTTTACCCACCCGTCTTTTTGATATTCAAAAATTGCTTTCTATGGTAATAAATCAATAATTTTCAGACCCTGAATAAATTATAGTCTCTCTAAGCAACATAAACAAATCGATGAATATTTTTTTTGGAGTTGAAAAATCATAACAGTGTATAACTATTTGTTCTGAACATTTCGGATTGACTTTTGTGAAATACCCACAAAAGATCAGTTAATTCAGGATTTTTGATTGAATGACATCAGCGAATGAATGACGTATAATATCACTCGAAAATTCACATGTTTACGAACATTGAAACGTTGGTTAACATTTTCCAACAGGGTGATGTCAATAGCATGTGTTTTGGAAAAAAATCTTGTTTCTCAAATTCTGAAATGTGTTTTATGTTTCAAATGAATCCTTCAGAACTATCGCAAGATGTTAAATCGCGTAACGTAAATTGGAATGTTGCCTTCTGAGAGCTTGTCTCATCAAACCTTTTTATTCTACGAGATATAGAGGTTATTCTTCAAACTTTCTCGGATTTTCGTTCATCCAAACACTAAAAATGGTTCCATTCATTGAAAATATTTAGTTGAAAAATCTATATGGATATTGTACGCGTTAAAATGTATGGCATTGTGCATAATCGCTGGCCTAGAATTCACGATACATGGTTTTCACGGGATCTACATTCACCAACACTGTGTTGTACTCAATTGAAGATTCTCAGCGTTGTTTCAAAGCTTTAATTGAATACGACTACATGACGAAGTATTTGCAACTGACGAATACTATGACAAAAAATGGCGTTGCTGTCAAACCGAAGTTTATGCGCGATTACAACGTTACAGTGTCGACGTCTGATGGCGATATCTGTTTAGTAAGGTGAATTAATCTTTATCGGATTAGGCCCAGAGGCAGTTTTGGATTGGTAAATCTTGAATGATTTTATTCACTTCATTTTGTTCAATTACTCAACAAGTGTAGTTCTGACGCTCGTTTCAACATTTGTATATATATATTTACATGGGCCTCCCTCAGGGCTCATGTTTAAGCCCCCTTTTGTACAACTTCTATGTAAGCGACATTGACAATTGCCTTACACAAAATTGCAGCTTAAGACAACTTGCAGATGATGGAGTAGTGTCTATCGTAGGATCAAAAGAATCCGACCTGCAAGAACCCTTACAAGATACATTGAACAATTTTTCAACCTGGGCCATTGGGCTAGGGATCGAATTCTCCACGGAGAAAACAGAGATGGTGGTTTTTTCTAGGAAGCATAGACCAGCAAAACCAAAGCTTCAACTTTTGGGTAAACCAATCACTCATGCTATGTCATTCAAGTATCTTGGGGTCTGGTTCGACTCCAAATGTACTTGGGGGGCCCATATAAGGTATCTGAGTAAAAAATGCCAACAAAGAATAAACTTTCTCCGTACAATTACCGGCACCTGGTGGGGAGCCCATCCAGAAGATCTTATAATGTTGTATCGAACAACTATTCTCTCAGTGATGGAGTATGGCAGTTTCTGTTTTCAATCAGCTGCCAAAACACACCTCATTAAACTCGAGCGAATTCAGTATCTTTGTCTCCGTATTGCGTTGGGATGTATGCCCTCAACGCATACCATGAGTCTCGAGGTTTTGGCAGGCCTACTCCCACTAAAAGATCGCTTCAATTTATTATCTCTTCGGTTCTTCATCCGGTGTAAGGTCATGAACCCATTGGTGATCGGAAATTTTGAGCAGCTGATCGGGCTAAATTTTCATTCTGGATTCATGACTTCATATCATGAATTCATCTCCATGCAGGTTGATCCTTCTTCGTATATTCCCAACCGTGTTTGTTTTCCTGACTACATCAATTCCTCTGTACATTTTGATCTGTTCATGAAGGAGAAAATCCATGGAATTCCAGATTATCATCGATCGGGGATCGTTCCTACGATCTTCAATGCAAAATATGGGCGTATCAATTGTGATAATATGTACTTTACTGATGGGTCCTCTATGAATGAGTCCACAGGATTTGGAGTGTTCAACGAATTTTTTAGCACCTCCCACAGTCTTCAGAATCCTTGCTCAGTGTATATTGCTGAATTGGCAGCAATTCATTGGGCGCTGGACAGCGTCGCCTCACGACCTGTTGAACACTATTACATTGTAACGGATAGTCTTAGCTCTGTCGAAGCTATCCGTTCAGTGAGGCCGGAAAAGCACTCGCCGTACTTCCTTGAGAGAATACGAGAAATTTTGAGTGCTTTAACCAGACGCTGTTATGTCATTACCTTTGTCTGGGTCCCCTCACATTGCTCCATTCCGGGTAATGAGAGGGCTGACTCATTGGCAAAGGTAGGTGCAATTGAAGGCGATATTTATCAGCGTCAAATCGCCTTCAATGAATTTTATTCTTTAGTCCGTAAAAATACCATCGTTAAATGGCAACGTAAATGGAACGAAGATGAATTGGGTCGGTGGCTTCACTCGATTATCCCTAAGGTTAGCCTCAAACCATGGTTCAAAAGTCTGGACTTGAGTCGGGACTTTATTCGCACCTTCTCTCGACTCATGTCCAATCACTGTTCGTTAGACGCGCTACTCTTTCGTTTTAATCTTGCCGATGGCAATATCTGTGCTTATGGCCAAGGTTACCACGACATCGAACACGTTGTTTGGTCGTGCGAGGTGTATCTTGTTGCCAGATCGAATTTAGAAAACTCTCTTCGGGCCAGAGGAAGACAGCCCAATGTGCCGGTGAGAGATGTGTTGGCTCGGTTAGACCTTGATTACATGTCCCAAATATACGTCTTCTTAAAAGTTATCGATCTTCGTGTGTGATTGTCCTTATATCCTTATATTTTCCTTTTCCTTTTCCTTCGCGAGAAATTAAATCCCTTCTTACTAACAATAGAATAAGGTGAAATGTAAATACATGTTAGATATAAGATAGGCTTAAGAATTGAGTATGATGAATGTGAGTGCGAATGTGAGTGTGAACATTGTCAACATATCCTTATATCCCTTCCTTTTCCTGAAAAAAATGTCACCCTTCTAAACTCGAGCAAACCGCGAGTAATCGGTTCTCTACTTCATTAACACTAGAATTAATGAAAAATGATTATTTATACTTGTAACAATACAGATAGGAGTTCGGCTCCTTTAAACTTATGTAACTGAGCCTGTAAAAATAAACGATTTAATAAAAAAAAACATTTGTATATACCGTGTCGGACGAAACATTAATACCACTGCTCAAACAAAAAAGAAAGTGACAATACTTTGGAAAAAAATAATCCAATCCAGTCCATTTATAATAATTTATTACATTGTTCGAAGAAATTTATAACATTTATAATTAAAATAATAGTCAGTTATTAAAAAATGCGTTTTAAGTATACTTAACAACTAAAATGAGGCGACAAAAATTAAGACCGGTTTTTAAATTTATGGTAAAAAAAAATAAAAACAAGAAATTTCATACCGTGAAAATCTTCTAGGGTTAGTACTTAATCGTGTAGCAAACTTGGATCCTACTCCACAGTTGCTCTTATTCATCGACTTCTCCGTGTACACTAACCTTTTCACGATCTCCATAGGTTCTCTATAGGGTTCAGAATCGGTGACTGCGCTTGCCACTCCATGAGGTCGACATTGTTATCCTGGAACCACCTTTGACGGTGCTTCGGATTTTTATCCTGCATGAAGAACTATTTCAGCATAACATTCCTAAGGATTTGGGCGTAGAGGTACTGAACCATGATCTTATCCACCCAGTACAGGAGGCCAATATCGTATCAGGAGAAGCACTCCACACCATAATGTTCCCTCCTCCATGCTTGAATGTCTTTGTGGTATACTGTGGCATGCAAGCAGCAGCCTATTGGGCAATGGAGCCAAGTTTTTCCGTCCGAACCGATACGATTTAACTTCGTTTCATCCGACCACAGTATAGTTCGTCACTGTTTTTCCTTCTCCGTACCCATCCAATCGAAAAGGTATTTCGCGAACTTCAGCTGCGCCTTCGGATGCTTCGGCGCCAGCATCGGGACCTTTCGGGGGTTTTTACCGCCTAGCCTCTGCTCCACCAGCCGCCACTGAACTGTCCGGGAACTCACGGACAAATTCACTTCGTCCCGGTTTTTTTTCGAGGCCTTCATAGGATCTTTCTTGGAGGCTCGCTTTATGGCAGTGTTTTCGCTCGCGGTCGTTTTCCTCTTACCAGACTTACCCGGATCCGAAAAACACAGCATACCACCGAGAAACAATCAATTTTCTGCGAAAATCGGTCGAAACAACACACGAAACAACCGTAACGAGGAACTGGCTCTGAATTTAAAATTAATTTGATTTTTTTTGCATTAGAATTAATTTAATGTTAATGTTTTGCCCGAAACTGTACATTATTCGACATTTCCACAAAAACACATTCTTATTAAACAGAGTAGTCATAGTTAGATACATCTTTGCTTGATGTTTTATCTCAGTTTACCATATAGAATACGTACTTTATATGGAAAGTTGCTTTTCATTAATAATTTTAACATTAAAAGTGCGTTTATTTCACTTGAAAATCCAGTATCACAAATTGGAAGACGAACTGTCAATGCTGTCAACGCGAAAAAAATAACGCTGTAATTGGCAATACTTTGGAGACGATCAGACACTGGTTTATATGGAATAACAAGACATAAGACACTTAGACTGCTCGAAGCGCATTAAATTCATCCACAGCTGTCGCACTTGTGAACCCGTCGCTATTTTTTTTCCAACCGCTATAATCGAATTCCCATAATTGGCACTCAACCCTACCGGTTTGAAGCCGAATGCGGTTGGCAATCCCGAAGTGCGCACCCGCCCCATCCGGAGGGCATCTATTCGGGAGGAGATTATCCCATGTAGGTGCTAATTAGTCCGCACAAAAGAGCAACAAACTTGCAAAAATATACAAAACACTCCCTGACTCTTTGTAACGCGAGCGTGCAAAAATTAAAAGTGACAAGTGAGCCATAATTATCACAGCAAACAGATCGTGTACATAAACACACATGGCATGTAAACAGCGTCAGACAGGATTCGTTGAGGGAAAGGGGAAGGGGGTACAAAAGGCTTGAACGATTCTGAACGAGGCGCTAATTGCAGGACTCTTTGTTCGCACCATGATTAAAGGGGTGCACATTTGATAGCCTCAACTCGTTGATATGAGCCTCTGGGGGATTCCTTCTGCAACCGGGGAAAGTTTTGTCACACTCTCGGCTCAATGGGTGGTCAGTGTTACGACGAGCCATTGGCAGATGTTAAGATTTCACTCGATTCGCTGGAGGACGAAGAAGTCTTTAAAAGTCCCCACATCATAACCCTAAAATCTCAAATAGTCGTAATTATTTATGGACCTCTTAGGACATGACATCAGCCTTAGGATGCTTTCCAGGAAGCTGTGGAGAAAAAACACATCTCCGAAGTCCCATTAAGCCATTATCTCACCCCGTTCGCGATGCAAAACTGTTGTTTTTACTTCCGCACCATTGCCGGGCACAGCTTTTAAGTAATGACAGCTAATGCCTTAATTTTTCTTCGCCCTAGCCTAAAACACAAACACGAAACACCATCCGGGTTTCTTGTAAGGAAATTTAAAAAAAAAAGGGTTGCAATCCTCCATCCCATCAATAATTGTCCGGCCCGGAAAATCCGGACAAACTGTCTTACTGCTCGTTTTGACACAAAAATTTCATAATCGTAAAAAAGATACAATCCCTCGTCGACCGACTCACGTTCGGAGGAGGGGGGTAGAATTCCCACCGGCCAGATAAACCTCACCTCATTTGCATGGAAATTCGCCGGGGTAGCAACGCAAGCGACACTTTGTGCAGAGACCATTTGGCGTCGTTCCGAGCGCGCTGCATCGCACCGCGAAGACATCCGAGAGATATTAAAACAGTAATTGAATAAAATTAAATTTTCCGAAAATTATGTCATCACCCTTCCTAATTATCCGACTAGCAGCAAAAACATCAGGGAGAACACAGTGGGAGCGGGGAAAAATATTGTAATCTTGTTGCTTGCCTTTTTTCTGCTTTCCGTGTTTGCTCGTCCCTTTTCCACAGTTGTGTGGGAAGATCCGGGGGAGGATTAAGGGATTCTTTATCCATGGACGCAATGTAATGGTGCGGATCCTTCGAGTTTGCAACCGTTTTGATATTTTCATATTTCGCTGAACACAATATTGAGTCACTTGCGATAAATTTATCGATTACAAGCCGCACGCATCTTCGATTGCAGAAGGCATAAACCATCGGAAATCAAAGAGCGATATTGGAACGGGTTGGCAGCGGAAAATCTTCGCCATCAATCGACAGGGCGGCGTCGTTCGAATGTCGTTACACTTTCCAACAGTAGAAAATTTTAATGGAAAAACGCAATTAAATTTTCCCTTTTTTGTGCTAGAAATAATGTTGCGCTGTTGTTTGATGGTAACAGCGTCAAGTGAGTGAAGGTGGATGACATCAGCCTTCGATATAAACACACACATCACAGGGCAGGGCGCTCTGCTCGCGGAGTGATTCACGCACGCACTTCACGCAGAAACACGGCAACTGGAACAGTAGATTAGCGTGACGTTCGGCGGCGGAAGACACTTGACACCGACGGTGCGATACTTGATTGACGCCAAAATGCGTTTCTGGCGAAGGAGCAGCGGCAAACTTCCACTTCCGAGTCGAACATACAAAGTTTCGCTCTATCGAAAACTGTTTAATTAAGTGTCTCGAATCGAGGGCAGGCAGGACCTCGGTGAAGGCAGAAGACGCTGGCTGTTATGTAGGTTCACCAAGTGTGGATGTAATATGTTCAAGCCTGATGAGCCATCGGGGACGTCACCGGTTCGTGTCAAAAGTCGACAGAGCTGGCGTGCTAGATTTCACTAATAAATAAGGCAGCACTGAATCGCTGAACAGCGTTACAAAATCAATTGAATTGCTTTGGGACGGAGTTGTCCACGTACAACTTTAGAGAGGTATGGTATACAAAAATTACCACATTTATTTAAGGTGAGATAGGAGGGAATATAATAAATATCAAAGTGGACATGTTAAAAAAAAATAGAGAGTACTGCCTGGTGGAATATTCTTTTTCCCGGATACACTTCGTTTCATAACTATATAACCACTCTGTTAGCGACGATCACCGCGAAAATGGCACCACGGATGTGGAAGTGTAACCTGGGCCAAACCTTTCACTCCGTGCGCATAACTAGAGACACTGACAGAATGACAGATTGATAAATTGAAAAACAGAAAGACAAAGAAATATAGTTAGACAGAAGAAAGCTTTTTGAGAAAACGTGGAACGTGAAATAGATAACAGAAAACGAATTAAAACCTCTCCTAAAAAACCATTTGTTATAAAGACAAACTTGGAAACATATATACATACTGGATAGACAAATGTAAGCTAACAAATTAAAATTTAAATGAATTTTGAAGTAAAATAAATATTTACAGCTTGAAGCTGACACAGAATTAATTTTGTGTTTGCTCTCGAGAATATCCTGGATATCAGCAAATTTGCTGATAAGCGTCAACAAACTTCAAGATTTTTCAACGTAAATCTTCATCGATAAGCGGTTGTGGCAAAATTGTGGAGAAAATGCCCAAAACGAAAAATGGTACGTCCTCGCAGAAGGCGGAAAAAACTAACCTCGAAACTCCGCGAAACTGCAATTCATGCACGAAGCCTGATTCTGCAGAGGACATGGTGGAGTGCGAAAAGTGCCTAAAATGGTATCACTATGCCTGTGCGGGTGTAGATGAGTCTGTGAAATCACACAGATTTGTGTGTACCAAATGTAATTCAGTTTCTCCATCAGTCGCACGATCCAATAGATCCGCTTTATCCAGCGCAAGAGTAGCGAAAATCCAACTCGAACTACAGCGTCTGGAAGAGCAGAAGCTGCTACGAGAAAAATCACTAGAGAAGCAAGCTCAGGAGGAAAAGATGATCCAAGAAAAGGAGAAGGCTTTACAGGAGGAAAGTATTCGTAGAGAGAAGGAGCGGATGATGAAGGAAAGGAAGGAGAAGGAAAATGTTGAGGAGGATATCTAACGAAGAAGTTCGAGATGATGCAGAGTATGTTGGAGGAAGATCTCGACGACAGCAGTAGGAGAAGCAATCGGTCCTGCAGAAGCGGCGTGAGTAAGGTGCAGCAATGGCTGAGCGTTCAGCATAACACGACTTCGGAAGCGGTCATCGGTAATGTTGACCAGACCAATTTCCCGTTAGATGCAAGAGCGACAAACACCGGAATCAACGAGAATAGGAGATATGTTATCCACACCATTTCGTCCAATAAATACCATTGCCAGAGTAAGCAGAGCATCGAAACAATTGCCGATCCAATCGGATTTGAAGTACTCACTACCTCCGGTTTCTTCGCAATCAGTACCAACACAATCCGTATTGGTGCAAACTCCATCTGCAACTTCGTTTCCGGTGTGTTCGCAGCCGACACGTTCTCAGTTCGAGCCTTCACAAGTGTGGTCAACAAATCAACAACCGATCACTCAAGTATCGTCAGTGTCTCAGGTCCAGCCGATTTCAACGCAGATGGTACAATTCATGCCTGCACAAACCGTGCAGAAATCGTCGACGTCGTCACAGATGCAGCAAGCGACGCTATCATCGACCGTGAATCAACCGAAGCAGACATCGCAGATACAACAGTCAGTGCAGCTATCGCAGATGCAACAATGGGTGCATCCATCGCATGTACAACAATCGCAAGTAACGAATCTCCCTCCCCAAACGAATTTATATAATTTAGGTCCCAGTCTGTTCTCACAAGCTCAATTGAATACAAATTATTTTATGTCAAGCGCACCGCACAATTCAACGGCAATGCCGTCTCATGTATCAAACACAATAAATTGCCTACCACTACCATGTTCGACAATAAATTCCGCTCGCATGTACCCGTCCTCCACTGCCAATAATATGAGTGATCCGATGTATGAACGTACATTTTGTAATCGTACTTCTGCAACGACAGTTCCTAGCTACCAGGCACCAATTGTTTCCTCAACTCAAATTCGAAATTCTACCGATTCCATCATATGTGCAGAGCTGCGATTTGTCGTGAGAATCAAGTGATGGTACTCACACAAAGATAATCAACAAATTTTGTACCACGATTATCTTTGGTGACCATCTCAAAGCCAAGAGCGTGGCTCCTTTAAACCTATGTAACTGAGCCTGTAAAAATAAACGGATTAATAAAAAAAAAAAAATCTCAAAGCCAGTTCAATAGTGTGAGAAGAGTATTAGAAGAGCAACACTAACACATGGTGAGCTTCTTCTTGACAGTAGAAATCCGAGCTCTTTGGTGAGTGTCCTGTTGCTGAAATGTCAGAATAGTGCGACACTCAAAAGTCTAGCTGATGGTTTGGTGTTTGGCGATATTCACAACATTCGCCTCTTTGTGTTCGTTCTTTACGGCCAGGGATGCCAGATGTGAATATACAGTTTCATTTTAAATACAATTTGAAGAATATTGTATTTTCAGGCATGTATTTTCTTTTCATCTTTTCAGATGGCCTTAATGTTTTTAGTGGCACTTCGCCGACTCTACGTAGTATTACACGTGTCATTTGTATTAGTACTTAGTTTGTGGAATGACACGCCTTGATTATCCCCTCTATTGCGGATCCCGATCGGGTTTGAAATTAGCAAAATGATGCATTTTGAAACACGTTCGACTTCGATTTTTTACCAAATTTGTTTCTCATCGTTGCAACGATGCTAAATTTGTAGACATATTCGCAATTTTACTGATGTTTGATGTCCTGCCTATCCTGTTGCAGACTTATATTTTCAGTGGCAAGCTGCAGGGATATGGCATTTCTACTCTTTATTTACTCTGGAGGTGATGACATTTACTTTGACAAAGGCCAACACGAAAACAACAAGTCACCAAGTATTTTTGTATACATTATACATCAAATATTTTTGTGTACAATGGCTCTCTGGGTTGACCGCTACCGACCGCGCCAGCTATCCAAACTGGACTACCACAAAACGCAAGTTACGCATCTGATCAATCTTTGCTCCCAGGGAGACTTCCCGCATGTTCTACGGCCCTTCCAGGCCAGTAACAAAACTCGCATCATGTGTCTGCTGCGGAAACTTTACCAACCGGGCGCGGAACGGCTACGCAATGAGATAATGAATTTCGAACCGGAAGGTGGAAATCAGGAGCATCAGCAGTAATTACCACATCGAGTTGATTCATCGGTTGCCGTGATATATAACAGGATGGTCGTGTCGAATTTGATCAAGCAAATTGATCCCAGTGGGTAGAGGGAATATGAGACTCGTCTTGTCCGAAGTGGATTAGCTGATCAAAGATACCCAGGATGCGCTGAGAAGAACCATTGAAAAGTATTTGTCTACGTGCAGATTGATTTTGTGCGCCAATTCTACTTCGCGGGTTATCCCCGCGGTTAGGAGACGTTGCTTGAGTAAGAGTGCCGGCTCTATCTTAGGAGGATATTCTTAAAATTTTCTATGTAAGATTGCCATTTGTTTGTTTCTTGAATGTAACAACACTATTTGCATTTCAGCACATTCCTTCGGAACTAACGAAAAAAATTACGCTATCCTCATGCTGGAAGCTTGCAAGGTACAACTGTAACCGTTCACGGTCAACTATAAGGTGCCGTAAATCGACAGGCAAATATTCCTTCGAGAAACCGCCAATCAGATTGTCCTCGAACAAAGCCCACAGAAGCTGGAAGTTGTGACGAAACAGCTATACGAACTGCTATCCCAAGGCGTTCTATCGAATGTTATAATCTGTGGATTGGTACCTAATTTGGTTAAAAATTGCGACGAGTCTGAAGACGCAAACGTTGAATTTTGCCGGGTACTATGAACACCGGATGCAGCAAGGAAGCAAACATATATTCCATCTGGAATTGTTCGTGGCGCAGTTAATGGCATGGTATAAGAAGTTTCTCAATAAAGCCTCAATGCAAGTGGATGATTTTTAAGCGATTCTTTGAGATCGCAATTTTCTTTCGTTTTATGAAAAAATTAAATTTTTGTGTTCATCACACGTTTATTAACTAAACTTCAATAGTTCTGGTAATGATTAACACAAAATAAAAAAACACGCATTGTCGGTTTTCAATCGGATCGTTTTCATGATCCGCAAAATAATTATGAAATGGTAAATTTATCAATATACTTAAATACTATTTCATTCAAAAACCATTTGGCTGCACCATGTTCATTTGAAAATTATATTTAATGTAACTTTTAAAATCATGACACCATAATATATTTTATTATAAATGTCTGTTCATTTTAACTACAAGAAATAAATATTCGTTCGATTAATCGAATACTGAAAGACAATTGTTCGAATGAATCGAATATTGGCCCCACGATTAATCGATAATCGAATAAACGAAAAAATTAGACATCTCTAACCACAACAACAACTTCTACTTCAACAAACGAATCTAAACAACCGTCGCGATTGTCAAGAATGATTGGAACTGTCTGATCACTCACATTTCTACTACCATCATACGCCACAACCACCGCTCTCGTAACGTAAAGTTGTAAACAGAGCGATCGGCAGTGAGAGGCATTGGAACCAACCGTCATTTGGTTAGGTGTCAGAAACAAAAGAGTGAGTATCACTACTGAATATTTGGATCTCACGTGCCGTGAGAGGAATTGAGTGACTATGGTCAGCTTTTTTGTGACATTGACGGTGATGGATTGCAGCTCTGCATATGTGCTCCTAATGCACAGCAACTGGCTGCTCGACATGTGGTCTCAAGGGAACTACCGATTTTCCATGGAGATCCCTGTGATTGGCCTATTTTTATCTCCAGCTACAACAATTCCACTCAGTTATGTGGATATTCCGAAGCTGAAAATCTAATGCGGCTTCAACGCAGTTTGAGAGGTTGTGCGTTGGAGGCTGTTAAAAGTTTTCTCTTGCATCCAACAATGCTGACAAGCGTAATGTCGACACTCTACACCTTGTATGGGAGGCCAGAATCAATTGTGAACACGATGTTAGTGAAGGTACGAGCAACTCCAACACCGAAACCAGATAAATTAGAAAGTTTAGTCAACTTTGGTCTAGTTGTTCAGAATTTTTGCGCTCAGTTGAAGGCGGTCGGTATGGAGAACCATCTGAAGAATCCAACCTTACTACGAGAGCTCGTGGAGAAGTTACCGACGAATGTTCGTCTGGATTGGGCTCTATTCCAGCGTCAACAGGTCGAAGTAGACCTAGCAGTCTTTGGGGATTTTATGTCATCCTTGGTATCAGCCTTGAGTCATGTCGTCACGCCAACAGTATCAAGTTCGTCTCTAGAAGTGAGGGGAGAAAAAAGAAAAGATAAAGCTTTTGTCAACGCCCACACGATCAAGGGAGAGGATGAATCCGCCACGGTATCCGAGAATCAACATAAGTGTTGTCCAGTTTGTAAGAAAGCTGGACATAAAACAAAGGATTGCTTCCAGTTTCCTAAATTAGATCTGAATACTCGCTGGAAAGTGGTTCAGGATTATAATCTCTGTCGCCGTTGCTTAGTTGCCCATGGGAGAAGACCATGTAAAAGTCCGGTTTGCGGAATCGATGGTTGCGAATACCGCCACCACAAATTGCTTCATTCGACAAAAACGAGTTCCGAGGGGAAGCTACCAGTACAGCCAAAAACTTCGGGTACGGTTTCACTTCATCGGGAGTTTGAGGGTTCCACACTTTTTCGTGTCATCCCAGTAACAGTATATGGGAAGGAAATATCTGTTGACACTTATGCGTTTTTGGATGATGGTTCCGAATTGACGCTCATATCAGAGGAATTGGTGAAGCGACTTCGAGTAACCGGTACGCCCGATCCTCTTTGTTTGCAGTGGACCGGAAATGTGACTCGGACAGAACCCGACTCGAAAGTGGTTCAATTACAGATATCGGGTAGAGGATTTCTTAAACGGTTTCCATTAAAAGATGCTCGTACTGTAATGAGTCTCGATTTACCATCGCAGACACTTGATTTTAAAGAGATGGAAGAGATGTTCTGCCATCTACGCGGCCTTCCGGTAGCAGAGTATTTCAACGCTACCCCAATGTTATTAATTGGTTTAAACAACGCACAGTTGAGCGCATGTCTAAAGCTTCGAGAGGGTAAACTCAACGAACCATTTGCATCGAAAACAAGAATTGGTTGGTCGATATATGGGAACATAGGAGTGATGGAAAATACTTCCAAGCACCGTCACGTCCATGTCTGTTCTCGCTCGCGAGATGATGAATTGCACACTATGGTGCAAAGTTTCTTCAATGCCGACAGAGAAGGAGTATCCACTGTTCCTCTTTTGGAATCTGTCGACAACCAGCGAGCTCGAGCTATTTTGGAGAAAACTACTGTGCGCACAACGTCCGGAAGATTCGAGACCGGTCTGTTGTGGCGTTACGACGAGATTGAATTCCCCGATAGTTTTCCGATGGCTGAGCGTAGGCTGCAGTATTTGGAACGTCGACTATTGGGAAACCCATCATTATACGACAACGTGCGACAACAGATAGCTGACTATCAGCATAAAGGGTACGCACACAAAATCACCGAAGGAGATCTACAGCGTTCTGATCTACGGCGTGTATGGTACCTACCATTGGGAATAGTACTGAATTCGAAAAAACCCGGAAAAGTTCGTGTAATATGGGATGCCGCTGCAAAGGTTGAAAACGTTTCTTTCAACAGCATGATCCTCAAAGGTCCAGACCTATTGATATCTCTCCCTAGTGTGCTCTTCAAATTCCGTGAAAGGCAAATAGCAGTAAGTGGTGACATCAAAGAGATGTTTCATCAGGTGCTGATACGTTCGTCCGACCGTCAATCTCAACGGTTCCTTTGGAGGAACGATCCTTCAGATCCTGCCGAAGTGTTCGTTATGGACGTAGCCACGTTCGGTTCCAGTTGTTCGCCTTGTTGTACGCAGTTCGTAAAGAATCTTAACGCTAAAGAATATGAGACCCAATACCCTAGAGCATCAGCAGCCATTCAAAACAACCACTACGTGGATGATTATCTCGATAGCTTTGATACGATCGATGAAGCATATCAAGTAGCGGAAGAAGTGCGAATAGTTCACCAGAAAGCCGGATTTGAAATCCGGAATTGGCTGTCCAACTCAACAGAACTGATAAGTCGTATGGGGAAGGTTGAAGTAGAAGCCTTCAAGTGCCTCAACAACGATAAAGAAGAAGAATGTGAACGGGTGCTTGGGATGATGTGGTTCCCAGTCGAAGATGTGTTCCGGTTTAAGTTGACACTCCGTGATGAAATGGAAGATCTATTGCGAGAAAAAAGTGTGCCAACAAAAAGAGAGGCTCTCCGCCTCGTGATGAGTGTGTTTGATCCCCTCGGATTAATATCGATGATTGTGATACACGGTAAGATCCTCATACAAGCCATTTGGAAGGCGGGAACAAGTTGGGACGATCAGGTTCCACCAGAAATATTTGTTGGTTGGCAACGCTGGGTGAACGCCTTAATGAAATTAGAAACGATTGAAATTCCACGCTGTTATTTGCCGGATCACGAACCGGTGAGTTACGACAGTTTGGAACTGCACGTTTTTGTAGACGCGAGTGAGAACGCTTATGCTTGTGCTGCGTACTTTAGAATTGTAGATCGAGGGTCGGTGAAGTGTATCTTGGTTTCTTCAAAAAGCAAAGTAGCTCCGGTAAAGTCGCTTTCAATACCGAGGCTTGAACTACAGGCGGCGGTTATCGGTACTCGCTTCGGAAAAACACTTGTGGAAAATCATTCTCTCCGAATTAGTCGCAGAATTTTTTGGAGCGACTCCAGTACGGTGTTGGCTTGGATCCGGTCAGATCATCGACGATACAAGCAGTACGTATCCTTTAGAATTAGCGAAATTCTGAGTGAATCCACCATAGCAGAATGGCGATGGGTTCCTACCAAACAAAACGTTGCGGATGAAGCGACAAAATGGGGCAAAGGCTCGGAGTATGACCCTACTACTAGGTGGTTTAAGGCGCCAGATTTTTTGTACAACTCAGAGAAAGAATGGCCAACCCAGGAAAATACAATTTTTGATACGTCCGAAGAAATTAGAGCAGTTCACAATATCCATCGGAACCAGAACGAGCAAAACATTATCGATTTTAGTAGATTCTCAAAGTTTGAAAGGTTGGTGAGAATGGTTGCTTACGTTCATCGTTTCATTACCCAATGTAAATTCGGGCGCAGCTATGGTAATTCTTCGAATAGCGTTTTATCCAGAGAAGATTTGAAAGAAGCTGAATCAACAATCTACCGGTTAACACAGATGGAAGCTTACCCACTCGAACTCGCGATTATGCGGAAAAATTTGAAAAGACCCTCGGATCAACAAATTCTGCTAGAAAAGAACAGTGTATTGTATAAACTGTCGCCGTTTCTGGACGAATCAGGAGTAGTACGCATGCAAAGCCGCATCAGTAACGCACTGTATGTCTCCTACGCAACGAGGAATCCAACAATTTTGCCAAAAAACCATCCTGTGACGAAGCTGTTGGTTAACTACTACCACCGTAAATATGGTCACTGCAACAACGAGACGGTAGTCAACGAGATTCGTCAGTCCTTCCATATTTTCAATCTCAGGACAACAGTGCGCAAAGCAGCGAAAGAGTGTATGTGGTGTAGGGTGTGTAAGTCCGCTCCTGAGACCCCGCGAATGGCTCCGCTACCTTCGGCACGATTAACGCCACATGTTCGTTGTTTCACCTTCGTTGGGCTAGATTACTGCGGCCCATTTCTCATCCGAAGAGGAAGATCGAGTGTCAAACGATGGGTTGCACTGTTTACATGCTTAACAGTGAGAGCAGTTCACTTGGAAGTAGCGTATTCCCTCGATATTGATTCGTGCAAACTTGCGATTCGGCGTTTTATAGCCAGAAGAGGTTCTCCACAAGAGATCTACAGTGATCAAGGCACAAATTTTCGTGGAGCCGGCAAGGAACTAGCAAAGGAGATTCAGAATATGAACCAATCATTAGCAGGAACTTTCACTAACGCCAGAACCCAGTGGTACTTCAATCCTCCGGCGGCTCCACACATGGGCGGAGCCTGGGAGCGCATGGTACACTCTGTAAAAACTGCGTTGATTGCTTTGTCTGCTCCGAAGAAACCTGATGATGAATTGTTCTGCACGGTTTTGGCGGAAGCTGAATCAATGGTCAACTCAAGGCCGCTTACATACTTACCTCTGGATTCTGAGACGCAGGAGTCATTAACGCCGAATCATTTCCTCCTGTTGAGCTCCTCCGGGGACAACCCCGGAGGAGCTCAACAGGAGGAAATGATTCGGCGTTAATGACTCCTGCGTCTCAGAATCCAGAGGTAAGTAATTGAAAAAATGATGAAATTACCTGAAAATGAAAAACTTACCTTAAGAAACAACTGGAAACACGTTCAACTGCTACTGGATCAGTTCTGGACTCGCTGGATTCGGGAGTACCTACCTTCGATTGCCTGCCGCAGTAAATAGTTCAAGGAAGTGAAACTACTTGAAGTGGGTGACCTGGTAGTTATCGTGGATGAAACTAGAAGAAATAGCTGGAGACGTGGACGGGTCATTCGCGTGTATTCCGGGAAAGATGGCCGGATCCGGAAGGCAGATATCCAGACCAATTCAGGTATACTGGAGAGACCAGTGGCGAAGATAGCGGTACTCGACGTTTCTGGTAGTGGTATGGCTGGGACAGGGCACCAGCAATACGGGGAGGGGATTGTTAGCGACGATCACCGCGAAAATGGCACCACGGATGTGGAAGTGTAACCTGGGCCAAACCTTTCACTCCGTGCGCATAACTAGAGACACTGACAGAATGACAGATTGATAAATTGAAAAATAGAAAGACAAAGAAATATAGTTAGACAGAAGAAAGCTTTTTGAGAAAACGTGGAACGTGAAATAGATAACAGAAAACGAATTAAAACCTCTCCTAAAAAACCATTTGTTATAAAGACAAACTTGGAAACATATATACATACTGGATAGACAAATGTAAGCTAACAAATTAAAATTTAAATGAATTTTGAAGTAAAATAAATATTTACAGCTTGAAGCTGACACAGAATTAATTTTGTGTTTGCTCTCGAGAATATCCTGGATATCAGCAAATTTGCTGATAAGCGTCAACACACTCATTTTGACGTTGGACTACGTTTAACTGTGGCGTAAAATAAAAATCTGATTTTCGATTTCGATTTCTAATTCGACCAACTCGACTCGACTCGCAAAAATGTTTGCATGAAATAATCATTATCTAAACGCATCAATCGAAATCGAAACGGGGGAGATTGGCCCAAACTGTGAATCTCAAGTTGTACCGACCAAAACGGGCAACTAGAGTAACAGCGGAATACAATTTGAATAAGGTACACCGGGGTAAGTGTACCATCGGGGTAAGTGGATCAGTTGATTTTTACAAAATCTACTGTACATTCGTTTCGATCTAAATGAACGTATTATAACGAATCGATCCCTAACGACACCCCTGCACCAATACTATGTACTAACAAATCTAGTGTATGTACACATTTATTAAGCGCAATACGCGAAACTTCATTTTCAGCTCTAGAAAAAGTTAATTTGCGATATCCATGTAAGCTTCGGTAGGCACTGAAATTTTTTTTCAAAACAATTGTTCTGTTTCTCAGGTAATTATGACAAAATGTTAAACAAGTCTTGAATGAATAAGAAATGATTCAAGCATTATAAGCTAATATGTTCATCATGATACACTTCTCCAATTATTAAATTTAACTGGGGAAAGTGGATCTTTTTTTTGTTTACTTAGAGGTTCATCATAATTAGTTGGCTTATTTCGCTACCTGTTGGTTCAATAGAAAATTTAATTTATTCCTTATATCATTAAAGGGGAACTGAGGGTCAAACCGGCATCCCCTGAGTTTTACTAGAAAACTTTGGTTAACTATGTTTTTAAACACTGTACATGTTAGTATCTATTATTTTAGACTTCATCGAACCCATCGTAATCCATCCAATATCAAAATATTAATCCAAACAAACGCGAGTGCCGATGATGCGCAACCGGATCTAATTTTTCGATAGTGGAGTTTAAGTTTTTATTCTTGAACGAGGTTGCAAATCCTTTTTCGTTGCTCTACAGTTTGTCCATCGGGTTGTTAACTATCACGAGTTTAGGTAAGTTAAAGCAATAAATTCATATAAACAGTCTTCTCAAAAATGTGTGCTGACCGTCATTCTTTGAGTGGGGTAAGCCCGGCATGGTTTGCGGTTAGTTGAAGGTTTTTTGAGACGTATTTTCCATCTATTTCAGATGCCTCCCGGCTACCGAAGGAAATCGAATCGTGGGAGTTGATCCCAGGAGAACCTCACCCTTGCAAAAGTGCCTATCGCCGGTGGATTTTCTGTCAAACGTGCTTTCAAGACTTCTGGATTCCCAAGGTCTACATTACAAGAACACGTTTGCGAAAGGTGGTAGGCTCGAAACTAGGATCAAGAGAGACAATATTTACGACGGAGCAGAAAGCGGAGCTCATGCAGCACCTACTTGAAATAGAAAGCCGATTTTATGGGATCACGAAGGATGACGTACGGTAGCTAGTTTTCGAACGTGCTGAGAGAAATAAAATCGTTCACTCTTCCAACAAGCTAAAGAAAATGGAAGGACGCGATTGGTTAGCCGTTTTTTGAAGCGGAATCCGAATCTTACGTTCTCTATGCTGGATTTAAGTGTTTTGATATGATTAGTTGGATTGATTCCTTCATCATTGAACGAAAAATAATGGCCATTTGATGGTCTTAACAAGCGTAATAAACTAATTACAAGTAAAAATAAACTTGATTAGTTTTATTGTCACCATAATCACAAAAATTTGAATAAATTTACCTACAGTCATGAATTCAATCTTATCTGAGATTTGAGGTCGAATCCTAGTTTCCTGGATTAGCCTACGCAGCTACTCTAAACGGATGGATGGATACTGAAACAATCACCAATTGTTTCGAGCGTCGATTTCTAAAAGTGATTCCGAAAACACGACCAATCGTTCTGATATATGACGGCCATTCAACGCATATCAGTCTGAAACTTATTGAAAAATCTATGGAGAAGCAAGTCGTGATTTTGAAACTCCCAACTCACACAAGCCATTTGTATCAGCCCATGGATATTTCGGTGTTCAAATCCTTCAAGCAAAAGTACGATGAACGTTTGATTGCTTGGCAGCGTAAACACTACGGTGTGAAGGTGATTTCTTCACTTATTTCTCAAGCATGGAACCAGTTTGATAAAACGAATAATAAGCGGATTAAAAAAAAAAACAGGAATTTTTCACTTTTCTGACAAGGTAATTTCTGAGGATAAATACGAACCTAGAGCACTTGAATGATTCAAACAGATTCAACAAGCCTCAATGTGTGAATTGAAGGAGCCATAAGTTTTAAAGGATGTACACGATGCCAGTGTACAAGCAGGAGATTCGTCTACTCGTAATGGATTATTTGAACAGTTCCTATTGGAATATGTAAAAAAAAGTTGGTCTACATCAAAGTCCACAAGAAGAAAAAATATGCCCGGGAGCCGAAGTGATCACTTCATCGGATACTGTTCAAACACTCAAGAGCACCAAAAATTGGGACATAGGTTCTACTAAGAAACATATTCCAATTGCCAAGTGATTAGAAATGTTTAAATATTGGACTAACTTAACAAAAAATAATGTGTTTTTCTCAATTGCCTTTCAATCTATACACTATTTGAACTAATAAAAGTTAATAAGATATAGTAGCTTCATTTTCTCCTATGATTCTGTATTGGTCATAAAATACATAGGTATACATAGGGGTAAGTGGATCACCCGGTATCCTGTTTTCAATTCGCTTCTATAGTGTTCTAGTCAAACCCAAGACTCTAGTTGCATACCTGTCTCCTTTACAATACCCTCAGAATTATTTCATGTTGAGTAGACGAGAAAAAACTCCTTTTTTAGAATGTGACACTAAGTTGAAGAAGGACTTCTCAATTTTTTGTATCCACTTACCCCGGTGTACCTTACATCACTACTACTGCGAAAACAATTGTAGTTATCCACTGTGCACATCATACTATTGAAGGAGAATAAGAAAAATAGAGAGGCAAAACATTGCGTGGTAAACCCCACCCCTGTGTAATTCAGGGTCCGAGCCTTTTACTAAAGAGTTATTTACAATTTAATGCAACAGTTCTATTCATTCTGAAGTAAAACCCGAAATAGTGAGAAGTAAAATAATTTTTACAACCTGTTTGCTGAGGGAGAGTTCTGTGAATTTGAAAGTGTTTTTGGGCTTATTGTTTATTGGTGAATTTCCGATCGATCAATTAATTTTCGAGAATTCGTGCATTTTTCCGGTTCAAAAATGGCGTCAAAGTACGGTACGTTGCAAATCGAATGGCAAAAGGAATTTTCCAGCAGTAAGAGTTGTGTTTTTCGGTTGAAAACTGAATGGGGATGATTCGTTTCACTACGATTACTAACACTATGTTCAAAATGCTCACAGGTTTTTTTTTGGGTTGAAATTGTATGATAGAGATGCCAAATAGTTCTGTTGAAAAGTTCATCTGAAAATGCTTCTACACTTTTTACAGCAGTTTACCAAGATTCCTAACGCGCATTCAGGTTTAATAATGAAAGAAATAATCCTTCAGAATGGCTTGCAACAGGATCCAATTGAAACTATCAATAGTACAGGGTTTTCCAACTTTAAATTCCGAAAGTAAATTGAAATAAAACACACTTAGAATTCGAATTACGATGAAACTTTTAATTCAAATTGAAGTTTGGTTTATGCCATTATGTGTGAAATACAACATCATTCAAATGTCCACCTAGGGCTTCCTTGCACACCTTGATCTGGAACAGGTAATTGTCGATGACTTTTCGGCACATATGGGACGGTATCTCGGTCATAACTTCACGAATGTTGTCTTTCAAATGTTCAAGAGTTTGCGGAGAGTTGGCATAGACACGGTCTTTCGCATAACCCCACAAAAAAAAGTCTAGCGGGTTCAAATCGCATGATCCGGACGGCCAATTGGCATCACCAAAATGCGAAATTATGCGTTCCTCAAATTTCGTTCGCAATATGGCCATGTTCGGTCGTGTTGTGTGGCACGTGGCGCCGTCCTGCTGAAACCACATGTCATCCGTATCCATATCTTCAATTTGTGGCAAAAAAAATCGGTTAACATGCGGCCATAGCGCTCACCATTCACAGTTACCGTCTCGCCGTCCTCATTTTCAAAGAAATACGGCCCAATTACTCCACCAGACCATAATGCGCACCAAACATTGACTTTTGGCGGATTCAATGGCCTCTCAACAATAACGTGTGGATTTTCTGAGCCCCATATAGGGAAATTTTGGGTGTTCAGCCCCCGAGCTCGAAATGTGCCTCATCGCTGAAGAAAATTTGATGCGAATATTCAGCATTTTGCTGCTGTTGTTCGTTCACCCAATCGACGTATGCCCGACGCATTCCATGGTCACCACGCTCAAATTTTTGTACCAGTTGGACTTTATATGGATGTAGGTGCAAGTCCAAATGCAAAATTCGCCACAATGATGTGTTTGACAAGCCCAATTGCTGAGGAATTTGACAAGCCAAATTGCCGTGGAATCGAAACATTCGGGTCATCCTCCACACTGGCAGCAACAGCAGCAATATTTTCGGCCGAACGCACATTACGATGATGCACAGGTTTCACAATATCCGCTACGGATCCAGTTTGTTCGAATTTACGCACTACATTAGCGATTGTGTGCTCTGTAGGCCGTCCATGACGACCAAAATCCGTCCGTAATGCTCGAAAAACATTTGCCGGTTTTTCATCATTTTTATAGTATAATTTAACAAAATTAACACGTTGTGCGATGCTAAAACGATCCATATTGTAAAATGGCAGACATTCAACTAACGATATAACGCTTTGGTTGACAGCTATGTCAAACGTTTGTCAGCGCAGGGTTGTATACTTTCGGAAGCCCAAAATTGAAAACCCTGTATTAGCGATGATGATGAATAATGGAGCGAAGAATCACAATCGGTAGCATATCTAATTTATTTTCTGCACACTAAAAAAACAAATTATTCTTTTCGTGGCAATTTGTTAACGAAAAATCCAAAAAAGGCTGGTCAGAAATTATAATAAACTAGGTGACCCGGCCCGCCTAAAATTAATTTTTCGTTATCACATCCACGTTCTTTTACTAAGCGCACATTCATGGGTCCAATCGCAGAACTGTTCATTGATTGATCTTCTAATCTATTCTTTAAAATTACCTTCTACTATATAATTCCTAGTACTATCAGATTATTTTCAGACACAATTCTCGTTCAAGATGTTGCAACGACTTGCAAATAGCATGTTTCTCCGTTACATGGAATAAATGTTTGATACAGAAAATATGATAGATTAAAGACATCCCTAAATCCGACAATTCCTTTCTCGAGTTTTGATCTCATCAACACATTCAGTGATCCATTTTTATTTATATAGATATAAGACGATAAAGGAGTGCATTTTATCACAATAACTTCCATTTACACTTTCGAACGAAGATCAATTTCGTTAGCGCAAACAGCAATTGAACTAATTGCGGGGGGTGTTACATCATCATCTAAACATTTCTCGTACCCTCACATCCCAAATTTGGCTCCATTCGCTTGATTAGTTCTCGAATTATGCAGATATTTAGGGGGGAGGGGTCTCGAACTATCAAAAATTCCTACATACCAATTTTTATGTCGATCGGTTCAATAGTTTTCGAATCCATTAGAACCAGACGGAAATCCATTTTTATGTATACAGATAAACTAACATAAATAAAATCAAATAAAACAAATGAATATTCAAGTGTTGAGGTGGCCATACACTGTCTGCTCGAAAGTCAAATATTCGATTAGTACACGCTGATGAAATGTTATCGGTCAAAAAGAGTCAAATACTTAACTTCGGCCAAAATAACGCAAAAACGTCAAAATGAAGGTAAGATTAGACACCGCGCATTGATTTATTGACTTCTTTTACTCTATATTCTTCGTAGAGGCGAAAATGACAGCAATGAAAATGGTCAAAACAAACACTACGGAAATGTTAAAATTCGCAGTAAGAAGAACAGGATAAGAAGATTGAGGTAATGCTGAAATGATCTACAGAAACAGTATCCCCATGCACTTCAATTAATCACATTGTCGAGCAGCGGCGATCTTCTATCAGCGAATTTTTGGGCCTGAAGCAATAAATACGAGTTTTTTCAATTTTTACCAAAAACAACCCGTATTCTCTAGCGGTTCTAGAAGAAAAGATCCTCAAATATTGTTTCAGAACAAAGTTAAAGTGGTGGGAAACATCATTTTGATCTACTCGAATGATATATTTGATTATAGACTTGTTTAACATGTTGACTGCCACGTCAGTCACCTGTAACTGATAGCGAAATTTCGCTCAGGCTGCGTCAGTCACCGAGGACTGACAGTATAACATGATAATAAAGGTAACTAATATAAGCATATAAGCTTATAAGCATTCCCTTCAGAACAAAAATACCTTCCACTACGATAAGAAACGATGGTCCTAATACGTTTAAAAATTAAAATAGTCCATGGAATCGCCGTGATACTCGACGTGTTAACCATTTTATGTACATATGAATACTACACGAAGCTTCAGAGGAGATTCTATTTCTCAAGCATTGGATAATATATTAGATAATTAAGATAAATCAAAGTCATCTGCTTAAAACAAACCGATGTTACAGGAACCAGTTTACTTCAAGTTTTCAAAAGAACTTTTCCAGTTTATTGACAAATGTTGTTGGCAAACCCTTCCGAGGGGTGTACAGATGGCCGAGAATAGATGAAGATGAAGACTTTCATGCACGTTTTCATCAAAGCAACGAGGAAAGTGTCACCCATACAGTGATAGTTCGTTAGTTGGGCCGGAAAATCAATACAATTATCGAATTTTACTCGCTAACTGGACTGCAAAACTGCAAAACTAAAACTTTAAATTGAAGATGACATCTATTATTGATACTTAACTACTTTGCAGTTCAGTTAACGTTCGCCCTGTTATAGATAAGTCCAGTTAAAGATAGTCCAGTTAGCGAATGGCTTCTGTTTATAACGGGGTGATGAATATCGAGTGTCTTCCGGGCTATGGCAACATGGGCAATTGTACAGCGAAAAATGATATCAATACTAAGAGGATGCGAGGATGCGATTATCATGCGAGGACTTATTGAGATCGGCATTAAATCGCATCACAAAAATGAAACGATATGAAATATTAATAATCCTCATGACTCATATTCATAATTCTCAATGTCTCAATTCCTTATATGATAGATTGATCAAATACGACTTAATTGTGATAGTCTGCAAACGAACAGTATTTCACCGAAAAAGCCTTTGAATAAGACCTGGCCCCGATGCCTTCGAAAAAGACTAATAATAAGAATAAGACAATGGAAAGAAATCACAATACCATTAAAGCTATCCATTAAAAATATAGCAACTTCATAGTTTAATGTGTATTTTACCTCAAAATATCATGAAATTGTAAGTATTTTCAACTTTTTTCTTGTTTCTTCACCCTAAACTTCATATTCAATGTATTTAATACATATATATTTTTTTTTGTTCACCGATCAACATGTGCTTCATCTACCTTTCCACCCTATTATGTGTCACATTGATTTGGAGTTTCAAGAGAGTTAAACTAACAAATTCTGAACAACATAAAAAAATACATAATAAAAAACAACTGTTCTGAACAATCACAGTCCTACGTCAAACCTCCGTCCGTGCCTCTAGGCCCTTCTACTTTTTTTTAAATTATGTTTTGTATAATTAAAATTTTGTTGAATAAACTATTGAAGCATTATCTAAACCAAGCATTATTCAAACGAAAATTCCAATTTTGATCCCACGTTGGCCAATCTGTGCTCCTCAAGCTGTGCTTCCATCGTTATAAGCTGTCTATTCAATTTTGCTTCGCGTTGCCAAGAAACGTTTGCTATCAACGGTGAGCACATGTTTAATTGGCTTGAATGGTTCATGTGACTGGATTTTTTATGCTTTATGTGCATTCAAAGAGTACAAGCGATAAACAAGCTAATTGAATCATATAATTTCATTGTCCTACGTCAACAATGCGATAGTGTCTAGATATGATTCTGTATATTTCTTCACATTACTTTTATTTGATAGTTGCGATTTCGAAAAGTATTAAGTTTTCGTTTCATGATATGTAAAACTTTGTTAAATTTCCACAGTATTCTAATAATAGTATTCAAAAGATTATGTATTCAAACCATTTTTTTTGCTGTAGAAGATGCGTAGAAATATTTCCAACCGATTGATACAAACATCTTTGCTATCTATAAAAATATGGTCGAGCTATGAGAGCTCAAAATTTTACATGCTGCTTGTCTAATTTTGAGGTAGGACTACGTCTGACGATTCAATATAGGGGTTGATTTCAATGTTTCGGGTGGAAAAAGTGAAAGATTTTGGTCGTTCATATCTCTTCAAGTAATGGAACGATTTTGATACCCAAATTAATAGGAAATAACCTTGCTATGTTTTTGCGTAAGACATATACAGTGGTAATATTAAAACAAGTAAACAATGTTACGAAGAAAATCAGTAGGTTTTTCCTATTTTATTCGCTCACATTCTTTCACAATGCAACGCGTAGCATTCTTCCATGCAATCCGGGCGTTAGCTCACATGGTATGGTTTCTTTCTTCGATATCAGGTTGCATCGAGAAAAAGAGCGAAAGGGGTATAAGCCGCCGGTCATACAATTCGAAAATAAGTCACACTCTAGATAGCGATCAGCTAACATATTGTAATAAAACTAAGAGTTTATTGAGAAGTAATGCTGCTGTAAAGATTGCACGCGACGCGCAGTGGAAGTATTATTTGAAATGACATATGCTGTTTCTCTCCTCTGACATGCAAGACGATTTCGCACATGCAACGTTGCATCAAAAGAGAGGAGGTATACCGTTCTGAATCATATTTTGGACGCTTAAGACATATGATGCAGAAAACAGATCCCAACTTTATGCACATTTATTGTTGTGTTGATATTTTTAATAAATTAGTTCAATATACTTTTAAGCTTTCTACTTTGGTATCTATTTGATTGAAAACATAAAAAAATCATCAAATAAAATGCTTTTCAATTGAAGCGAATGAGAATCAAACTTCGGACAGATTGAATTCGAATTTCGGACGCTTTATTTTGTAATTTTTTGGACGAAAATTACATTACACTTGATTATATTTTATAGTCAACTGCGAAACACTTACCAAGCAATCACAGTAAACTGTTAACGATGATGAGAACTGATGAAACACGGGAGAAATTTAAATATCTATATGAACGCTCACGCTGAGGAAACATCAAACACAAACGATAATGAGAAGTGTTGTAAGATTTCTGCCGATAATGTTTTAATTTAAATGCAGTTCTCATGTGAAATGATAGTGAAACCAATGGATTACTCTAAAGAACCAATTGTGATATTAATTTGATAATTATACCATCAGTGCATTAAGCATTCCAAGATATTAGAACAAAGTGTCCAAAATATGATTCAGAACGGTAAATAGCCGGTCAATCAATCCGAAAATTAGTCACAATCTGGATAGCGATCAGCTACCACTATTTGTTGAAGCTGAAAGTTAATTTGGAAATAATGTTGCTGTGCCGATTGCTCGTGTCGTGCCGTGGAAGTATTCTGTGGAATGAAATGTGTTTGTTGTTTCTCTATTCTGATTTGAGAGTTGATTTTGCACATATATAGCGAAAGGCATAACTTTTCCGGCCTGTGGTTTAAATTTTCCATCCAGCTAGCAACCCGTAGTCGGCGGCTGCGGTGGAGGCGTCCAAATTGCCTGTCTCAAGTTTAGCGAGTTTTGGTTTGGTTTGACAAATTGACTAGAGACAAATGAATTGAAAAGGTCTAACGCATCTAAAACTCAAGACAACATAATCATCATCATCATCATCACTAAAACCAGTGACACCCACACCGCCTGCTCAAAACTCATCTCCTGTCACTTTGGCAACACCGTCAATGGAGTGTTAACGTGTTATGATCCGGGATGCAAGCCTGCCAACCTTATGGAAGTCCCCAATCCCCTCGTCTCAGTCGAACTTTTCCAGCCAGCCATCAACAGCAATCCCGGTCCTGAGTTTGAGAATGTAGAGGGGATCTTCCAAATCGCTACCGCAGGCAAGTACTCATTCAATAGTAACACGTATGTACCTGATTTGTTGAATGATTCTAGTCAACGTTTCTGTCACTCGTCTGATTCACTGCAATCGCCTTCGATGTGCCTTTCTTCAAGCTTCAATCTGCCACATTCATCATCTGCATCAAACACTCGCTCGACGCCGGGATGCACGCCTGCCAGCCTTATGGGAACCCCTAATCCCCTCATCTCAGTCGAGTATTTCCAGCCAGCGCTCAACAGCCATCCCGGACCTGAGTTTGAGAATGGAAAAGGGGCCTCCCAAACTACCATTGCAGGCAAGTATAAATCCGAAATCAGCATTTACGTACCTGATGAGTCTGACGCTTTCAGTAAACATCCTCGCCATTCTTCTGGGTCATGCTCTGAATCCACAAGTTGCTCGTCTGGAGCAACGGGGCATTTAGTGGAGTGTACGCCATCTCCAGATGAAGATACTCGATCACCGAGACGCACGTGTCATGGCAATATGGCTGCGCCTATCCCGTCAAATTTAGGCGAGCCCTACAGTCAGCATCAGCAAAGCCATCCAGGTCCTGCTCTTCAGCCTACAGGAGGAGTCTCTCAACATGTGACACGTGACTCAAACCGGCAACTGATTTATTATCAGAACGTTCGGGGACTGCGCACGAAAATCGACGATTTCTTCGTTGCTGTCGCGGAGTCATATTACGATATCATCGTTCTCACGGAGACCTGGCTAGACGATCGTATTTTCTCTTCACAACTTTTTGGAAACACATTTACTGTTTACCGTAACGATCGCAATCCCCGCAATAGCTCCAAATCACGTGGTGGTGGTGTTTTGATAGCTGTCGCATCTAGGTTGGGCGGTTTTATCGATCCCACTCCGGTGTGTGACACTCTAGAACAGCTTCGGGTTAAAATCCGGATGAAAGGTTTAGTCGTTAGTATCGGCGTAATCTATTTACCACCCGATAAGAGAGCTGATCTCAACTGTGTCGAGAAACACATTGATTCCGCTGGAGCCGTCATTTATCAGCTTGAAGCACAGGACGTTGCATTCGCGTTCAGCGACTACAACCAGTCTGGTTTAGTATGGAACATCTCGTCGAACGCCCCACCTTCCATCGACTACTTACGATCACGTTTTTCAGCTGCTTCCTCGGCCTTACTCGATGGATTCAGTTTTCTTGGACTTACGCAGATCAATCCAGTGTTGAACAGGAATGGCCGCTTGCTCGATCTAGTGCTAGCAAATGATGCTGCATTATCAAGGTGCTCGATTGCCGAGGACATTGATCCAGTTATCCCGCTCGACATCGATCATCCAGCACTAGAGGTTGACATAAATCTACCGTCGTCAATTGAATTCGAAGTTGTACCAGATCTGAGCTGCCTCAACTTCCAGAAAGCTGATTTCGCTGCATTAAATCAAGCAATATCTCAAGTCGACTGGGAATTTCTGGAAACAATCGAGGACATGGACGCTGCCGTTTCCAGGTTTACCGATATTCTTACTCGTATCATCGCTGATTGCGTACCAGCGCGGAGGGCTGCACAGAAACCAGTTTGGGGTAATAGAAGGTTGAGAGAACTTAAGACGTTGAGATCCTCTGCTCTCCGGCGTTTTTGTAGGCTGCGCTGTCCACTTGTTAAACAAGAGCTGAACCGGAGGAGCAATGAGTACCGCTTGTATAATCGTTTCCTATATAAGCAGTATACGAGGCGGATGCAGAGAAATCTCCGTAGAAACCCAAAGCTGTTCTGGTCTTTCGTCAACAGCAAGAGAATGGAAGAAGGATTGCCCATAAACATGTTTTTGGTAAACCGCTCGGCTAAAACTGCAATCGAGAAATGCAGTCTTTTCGCTGCCCACTTCAAGCGAGCATTCTATGACAGTACGTCCTCCGAAATGCAAGTTGCTACTGCCGTTAGAGACACTCGACTCAACGCATTGAATTTCGACATCTTCCGAGTTAGCAGTGAGGTTGTGGAGGCAGCGATCCGTAAATTAAAGTATTCTACGACCCCCGGGCCGGACGGTATTCCTTCTTGTGTGCTGAAAAAATGCGCTTCGTGCCTTGCGTACCCTTTATCGGTCCTCTTCGACACCTCTCTACAGAAGAGCACGTTTCCCTCGGTATGGAAGCAGTCAATAATGTTCCCAGTGCACAAGAAAGGAGATAAACGGAACATAGAAAACTACCGAGGAATCACATCACTTTGCGCCTGCTCGAAAGTTTTCGAAATCATCGTCAATGATGCTGTGTTTTCCTGTTGCAAGAACTCTCTATCACAAGATCAGCATGGATTCTTCCCAAAAAGGTCAGTCGCTACCAATTTGGTCGACTTTGTTTCTTTCTGTCTGCGCAGCATGGAGCAAGGCACTCAGGTGGACGCAGTGTACACAGACATTAAGGCTGCTTTCGACCGTGTCGATCACAAAATCCTGATAGCAAGGCTGAACAAACTAGGCATTTCCTCGAGATTCACGATATGGTTGAACTCTTATCTAACAGATCGGTGGATGTGTGTCAAAATTGGATCTGCGCAATCTGCGAGTTTCTCCAATCTTTCGGGAGTGCCTCAAGGAAGCAACCTAGGCCCACTGTTGTTCTCATTGTTCATCAATGAAGTGTCCTTACTACTTCCATCTGGCTGCCGCTTATTTTACGCCGATGATGTGAAAATATATATGGTTATCAGGAACGCTCTTGATTGCTTTAGACTTCAGAACATGGTCGACTGTTTTGAAGAATGGTGCTCAAGAAATATAATGTCGCTCAGCATCACAAAATGCAGTACCATTTCGTTCCATCGTAAGCTAAAGCCAATTGTGTTTGGCTACTCCATCTGCGGCCAAGTTCTGTCGCGAGTAAGCCATATCCGAGACCTTGGAGTGACACTCGATAATGCACTCAGCTTTCGACTACACTTCAGTGAAATAATCGCTAAAGCCAACCGGCAGTTAGGATTCATCCTTAAAATTACAAGGGAGTTCCGTGATCCACACTGTCTCCGATCTCTCTACTGCTCCCTAGTTCGATCCATACTGGAGTTTAGCGCAGTTGTATGGTGCCCATTTCAAGCAAATTGGATTTCAAGGATTGAGTCTGTTCAACGGAAATTCGTACGACATGCTCTCTGGAACCTTCCGTGGCGGGATCCTCTAAACTTGCCACCATACGA
Organism: Toxorhynchites rutilus septentrionalis; assembly: GCF_029784135.1. Classification (NCBI taxonomy): domain Eukaryota; kingdom Metazoa; phylum Arthropoda; class Insecta; order Diptera; family Culicidae; genus Toxorhynchites; species Toxorhynchites rutilus. The sequence goes on along the minus strand of NC_073746.1, from coordinate 300,559,185 downwards.
GGCGCGTTGTCAACTTTTGGGACTGGAGACGCTGGAAAGAAGGCGTTTCAACGCTCAAGCTATGTTTGTCGCTAAACTTTTGACCGGAGGAATCGACTGCCCTGCACTGTTGACACAAATCAATATTTATGCGCCTGAACGTACTCTTCGTGTCAGAAACTTCCTGCATCTCGAAGGACGCAGTATGAACTATGCGTTGCATAATCCTGTCCGTTTCATGTCAGTCCGTTTCAACGAAGTTTTCGACTTATTTGACTTCAATATCTCATCGGACACCTTTTATAGACGACTTATTCAAAGATGACTTATTCTGTATTTTGTATCGTTTTTATTTCGTATGACCAAAGCTTTGATGTAGTTGTGACGTTTAGTTTTAAATAATCATTTAGACCAAATGTGAGTCAGATGATTCAACTAAATGAATAAATAAATAAAGAAAAACATCCATGTCGAATGAACCCATAAAAAGAAGTGGGCGAGAAGGAATTGAGAAAATGTGTTGAAATAAAATAAAAACTCACCATTGCAAAACCATTTCATTCCATTCCAAATCCATTGAAAATCGAATCCAACAACATAATCGACTCTATGAAGGCCTGAAGGCTCTATTCAGAACTACCACCATTTTCATGAAAAGTTAATTTTTCCAGTCAACTAATTCATTTCCGGTTACATTACTTCAGGCGCAAGCCCATTTGAAATATTCGAACAAATGAAAATAAAACAAAATAGATTTCTTCCACCCCATTTTTTTTTTAAATTTGGTGAAAACTACCTAAAAACCCAATTTTCATTATCATATGACCAAATCGTACTCAAAAATTTTATTTGATATTACCATCTTTATACCTCAATGAATATTGAAGAGGGTGTGTTTAGAGATATAAAATTTTACAATATTAAGTTCAATTTATGAGTAAGTATTTATGAGTACAACTTTGCCAAACACCATATTTTAATCAGACATCTGGATTTTGAGTTACGATTTTTTGAAAAAAAAAGATCAATGATTTTGAATACGCCCTATAAAAAAAAACATTCGTAACATAATTTGGTCATATGAAAATAAACATTGTCATTTTTACATTTCCATTTTGCACCCTATCTAGGTCATGCGGAGTCAATCAAATTTGTTTTTCGGAATTCATATTTTTTTCATGAAAAAAACAATTTCTTAAAATTTTTCTCACCATGCACGGTGAAATGATGGTGAATTTTTTTTCACCATCTGTCGAAAGATTTTGCAATCAAAGGAACAAACGTTTTCGTGATTCGGCTTTATTTTTTAGGTTGTTTTTTTTTTTGACGTGGGACTACGTTTAACCGAAATATATGGAGGGTAAAATGAAAACATAAACACTGAACATGCAGGAAAAAATGCAAGATTTCGAATGCTTATAACTCGAACATTTTCTACTGGATCGGAAAGATGTTTGCATCAATTGATAGGGAATATTTCTACGCATCTATCGCAATTAATAAAATGTTATTTTTCGTTAGATAAATAATTGAATAGCTGTAAAATGTTAAGCGTTATCTAAACGCCCTAACATCCTCGTTTTGATTGGCCCGCTTTACGGTTTCCCCAGCACAGACTTCAAAACCAAGCAGCCTTGGAAAAATCGGAATTGCAAATACATGAAAGCAGGAGGAGCTTTTGTTCCCATGCAAGTCGGGGACATTTTTGTTCCGACAAAAAAAAAAAAGGTTTCCTCAACATGGGCTTCAGAATCAATGTGTCCAGAGAAATTGGGATTGCAAATTCATGCAGGTCGGGAGTATTTTTGTTCCGACTGAAATATATTTACCGGGTGGCAGCGAAAATGCTCATGTCAAATTTCAAAAACCGACCATGTACATTTTGTTTATTGGCGCAAAAAAATGATCTGTGCAAAGTCGATCGACCATGATTTAGGGCTGCCTCAAAGCGTTTTTGATTTTTTGATCCTCGCAAATCTTCCAAGGGGGGGAAAAGGAAATTTGAAAAATCGAATTTTTTTTTCGATGCGAAATGACTTAAAAATGCATGAAACGTCGAGATCTGGTGTCATCTCGAAAAAAAAAATTTTGGCCGAAAATCGACCTTTTGGGACTTTCATAGTTTGATTTTTTTCGAGATGACACCAGATCTCGACGTTTTATGCATTTTTGACATTTGGCATCGAAAAAAATTCGATTTTTCAAATTTCCTTTACTCCCCCTTTGGAAGATTTTCGATTCGGAAATCGTTTCATTCAATCAAAAATTTAATCAATACAAACAAATAATAACTAAACTAAGATAGTCCCACGTCAACCTTGCGGTTATATCATAGATATAACCCACCCATTTTTACTCCAAAGGTTATCCATCTGTAGAAATCTTTTATTATTTTGTGACGTTAAATTCCTGCTACACGTAGCTGAGTGACGAAGGTAACGAAAATTCGGTAAATTATTCAAAATATAATTTTTTTTCCGATTTCAACAGTTATAGCACGTTATGTCATGATTTAAAGCGGTTTTTCATTAAATTGTTGATACAGCACAGATTGAATACTGGAAAATGAGAAAAACAAAGTTCGACAGCCGAGGTATGTTAATTCAAGTACAGGGTCTTTCAGATTAAACGCTCACGCAAAAAAAAAACCAAACCGTTCAGTCTGATCGAATGGTTTTTAGTGTCAAGATGTACAATTTACAAGAACGTGTATTCTTAGTAAAATCGTACAACTCGAGCAACTGAAACTTTGTCCTCTTATGGTAAGAATTTCAACATTTCTCGTCGTCGATTACTTCCTCTAGGGGTACGTGAAGGACCGTTGCTATGTTAATAAACCACAAAATTTGGAGGAACTTAAATAAGAAATAACTCGGATTTTCAACAGCATCGAAGTCGTAATGTTAGAGTTGTGCATGAAGAATTTTGTTCTCCGTTGAAAGCACGTTATCGAAAGAGAGGGTCACATCGAAAATGTTCTAAAATAAGCTTTATTTTCGTTTCTTAAAAATAAAAATCGGTTCACTTTTGTAAAAGTTATTAAAATTTGTTGCGTGAGCGTTTAACCTGAAAGACCCTGTATTAAGCATTGATCCTGATTCTCTACCTATTGAATGAACTCGAATGAAATAAATGTTTTAGTTTGTGTAATTCGTATTTTTTTTTTGTGTATTTATGAAAGAAAAAAGTTCATATAATATAATTTTAGCATTTAGAATCATAAAAACCTAATATTTGGCGAGAAGTAAAATTGAATTGTAATTAAGTTTAGAACATGTCAATAATACCGAAATTTCAGTTACTGCCGAAACGACAGTTGGGTCCTCATGATTTTGAATGCTAGCATTAAGGAAAAATTCGTTTTTTTCGCACTCCGAAAAAATACAACAAAGCTTATTTTTTCTATTCTTTGTATGATTATTTTTTCATCTATCTTTTAACAAAAAAACAAACATTAAACGGAAAAAAATATTCATTATTAGAATAGTTACAAGCTTATGAAGTAAGGGGGTTCAAAAAAAAAGTTGTGCTATGGCTCACGCAATTTCAGCCCTGCTGGTTGTCAGAAACAAAAAAGAATCGAACAGATTCTGAATCAGTGAAGATGCCGCTATCGCATAAACCTCGGACAAGTCAAAAACATATTTTTTTGGCAAAATCGTGTTTGAAAAAAAGGCTATTTAAAACGCGTTTTTAACTTTCCCGATTTATGAAAAATTGTAAAACTAGAAATTTATGAAAAAATCGTTCATGCGATAGAGTGATACATTGAATCAGAATCACAGATTAAATTCATATGAATTGGACATAAATCGGTTATGTAGAACTTGAGATATCGTGAACACCAGTTTGAAAAAACTGTCCCTGAGATGTTATCTAAGTATTATATATATATATATATATATATATATATATATATATATATATATATATATATATATATATATATATATAGATGTTATATAAGTATAAGATATCATGAGATGTTGTGAGACAAACGTGTTATGGGCGTACAAGAATAGATACAGCATCACTGATATTGCTATGACTCTGAAAATACTGGGATTTCGAAAAGTCCTTCCTAGGATATATTAGGCTGTCAAAAATGTCTTGCGGTAAAAAATAAAATTAGTTACAGTCATCTGTTTTAAGTCAAATATGCGCCGTTTTGTTCGATGACTTGTTCCCAACGAGATGCCAACTTCATAATACCCCTGTTATAGAAGCTCGCTTCCTTATTGGCAAAAAACTCGGATAGCCAATTTTCACAGGCCTCTTTAGTGGCTAACTTCTGACTACCTAGCTCGTTCGCCATGGACAAAAACAGGTGGTAGTCACTTGGTGCAAGGTCCGGACTATACGGCGGATGCAAAAGAACCTCCCATCCGAGCTCCCGGAGCTTCTGGTGCGTCACCAAAGAAGTGTGTGGCCTGGCGTTGTCCTGATGGAAGACAATGCGGCCTCTGTTTATCAAAGATGGCCTCTTCTTCATGAGTGCTACCTTCAAGCGGTCCAGTTGTTGGCAGTACAGGTCCGAATTGAGCGTTTGGCCATAGAGAAGCAGCTCATAATAGATTATTCCTTTACAATCCCACCAAACACACAGCAGAACCTTCCTGGCCGTTAATTAGGGCTTGGCCACCGTCTGAGCCGCTTCAGCGGGCTTCGACCACGACCGTTTGCGCTTCACGTTGTCGTAAGTGACCCACTTTTCATCGCCAGTCACCATCCGCTTCAGAAACGGGTCGATTTTGTTGCGATTCAGCAGCTATTCACATGCGTCGATACGGTCAAAGATGTTTTTTTGCGTCAACGTGTGGCACCCATACATCGAGCTTCTTTGTGAATCCAAGCTTTGATGATTTATCCTCAGCTCTTGGCCGATGCTACGGCTGCTACTATGCCGGTCTTTCTCGGCTAATTTAGCGATTTTGTCGCAATTTTCGACGACAGGCCTTCCGGAGCGAGGCGCATCTTCGACGACCTGTACACCAGAACGAAAACGTTGAAACCATCGTTGTGCGGTGGAAATTGAAACTGTATCGGGTCCATAAACTGCACAAATTTTATTGGCAGCTTGAGATGCATTTTTGCCTTTGTCATAGTAGTACTATAAAATATGTCGGATTTTCTCTTTATTTTGCTCCATATTTGCGATACTATAACTCACGAACGACTTAACCAAACAAAACACTGTCAAGGACTAAATATATTATAGCGCGCAAAAATACTTTCCAACAAGCTATAGTATGACTCGATACAATGAATACAACTAGAACTACGCGCTTACAACGACACCTCGCGGAAATACCGCAGGACTTTTTTGACAGCCTAATATCACTGAATTATTAAACTTCATAAATATTAAGATTTTCTTTTATTTTTTTTATTTCTGTATTGGAATGCTTCCTTAATTCACCAATAAAATATAGTTTGTTCATTTTTATAAATTCGATTATTTTTGCCTTTGATAGCAAGATAACCCTCTATGTAGTGGATTATTATAAAAGAATAAAACTTTTTCCCCACCCGATTATTGTTTTTTCTACGTTTCGATTGGATTGTTTTTGACAACCAATTCGAATCTATCTGCATGACCCAGAACCCTATACCTTCCCGTCAAATCTAGTTCTACATTAGACTTCTTCTTTGACAATTTTTCTTTCTAAAACGAATCTTGGTTGAGAAATTTCAATCGCAATTTTGAACAGTATATCGATTCGAAAGCAAAATTCATATCTCTACGACGACTACTTTGCCCTCATTGTGCAGACACAGCATGACAACATTGATCTCGAGTAAACAAAACGCGACCGGGAATTACGAGCGCGCGGAAAACATCTTAACTGTCGGAAATATTGCTTCTTGAAGATTACTTGAGCGTTGGAATCGACGGCAGCCAAATGCCGGCCGAGGAAAGGAAAGCACCATAAACATATCAGAAATTGAATTGATTCATCTCGGCTTACCTCCCCCTTGCCACCCGCCGGCACCCTCCAAAACGCGGCTCAGACACCGATTTTCGACACCGGCACCGATATTTTGATTATGACGATTTATTTTTACTGTCGGCTATTAAACAATGCCAGGTCTGCCGGATTGCATCGCGGGGACAAAGCCCAGAACGGCGAAGCGCGGATTAAATGCGCCATATGTCTCATGTAAACATACACACACACACACACACACACTCGCTCAGAACCGGCTGAAGATGGCAGAGTTTTTTTTTCTGTTTAACCCCGTCTTGCTCTCATCGTCGTCGTCGTCGTCGCGTTCACTTGACTGTGGCCAGAAACGCACTTGGTCGTCACGCGCGGTTGAAATTATCGAAAACAGATGATGAAGTTATTAATACTTTTGTTTATCTTTTGTCTTCTGGCGGTACCTTCGACATATGGCTCAGGGAAGAATTTAAAGGGGAAAATATGCTTCGAGATTGTCATACAAAGATTAAGTTTGTCCCCTGTTGCGGGAGGATTTGTCACTAGCTACCATTGGCTTACCCTCCACACACCAAACACTCGTTCGAGGGGTCCCGAAAGACACTCGACGTAATCCAATCCTCCGCTCGAATGCGACAAGAGCCGTGTGTGAGATCCAGTTAGGGATTAAGTAGTCAGAAAGACATCAGTCACTTGACAATATCAAACCAGTCGAAAATAAGAAGACAGAGATGGGAGAAAAACAAGACGATTACGAGATAAACGATTGTTCCTATGCGATCCGCTCCATAACCAGCGCGGGGACAAGTATCGAATGACACCGATAAAATTCCACTTGTTACTGTTCCTTTCCCGCCTGTCGCGCTTCACAGTAGGGCTTCTGGCTGTCACTTTGCACAGCCGTCAACCGGTGGAGCCGTCAATTCAATTCAGCGGAGCGGAACAAGTTTCGAGAATTCGCGACAAATATTTTGGCGAGCGTTGGCCGCTGTGTCACTGTGTCAGCTGACAGTTTCGGCCCGTCACTTTGCGAGGCTTAGTCAACTGCAATGGCTAGGATGGCGCATTGGATCTGCGGCGGCGTAACGCTCTCAGGAGGAGTTCGACGTAACCTTATTCGAAACAGGATTATTTAGTTACGGCCTCCGGCATTTTTTTGCACAGAAGCGATGTTTAGAATACACCCTGATGATTACTTCTCGCAAAAGAGAATATGTAGGACAATGTTGATCTTCCACAGGTATCTATAGAAATACGATGCAATAAATTTTGAGTAGAGTGAACGTAGAATATTGATAAGGGAATGCAAATAGTTCTGTGATGGATTGGACAAGAATTTTGAGAGCTACCATACAAACAAAAAAGAATCCAGGAAACCTTCCATCTCACCGCCTTTGGCAAACAATACCGAGTGTCCTAAATTGCGCTGATTAAAAATTAATTGAAAAAATCTGTTTCCCACTTTAATGTCTTCTACGCTATTCCCAGCGTTGCGATTAATTTTCTGCCGAGCAGCGTATTACCCGCGTCCAAGCCTCGTGCGATTAGACATTCATCTTCCTGACAGAGGCTCACCTCAGCAGCCACTACAAGAAAAACACCGCCGAAGTACTGAAGATGACTCGAGAAAAGAATTAATTAAGGCGAAATTAACATAATCACCCCATTATGAGTGGTAATTTATCTCAGTTGTGTGAGTTTTTTTTTTGCCTTCACTCTGCTCGCTCACTGATCACCACAAATTTGGGCTTCCGCTTGTTGCGAGAACTGGCCAAAGCCACCAAAAGTGTAATTACACGTGTTCGCAAGGCGACCCCACGGTGACAACAACGACGATTGTGACGGAGGAAAAAAAAATCCCCTCCGTTTAGAACCAATCTGTTGCTTGAGATTTTCAGATGTGGCTCCTTTCCGCCCTTCCGTAGAGGACGAGTTTTAATTTTACATTTTCCGACTCATTTAACTTGGGTGACACTTCCTATCAATCTTTGGTCAGCTGTACCACATTGCAGCTCGAACGGGGGAAGGAGTAAACGGGAAAATTCTCATCCATCACTCGAGGGTGCGAGGGGTCACTATCGGACGCTGTCCGAACGAACATTGACACTGTCTGAACCTATGCGGGGCAATTAAGCGAGTATTTATTTAAGCTTCGACTCAACGCACGGAGCGGTCCACATCGAAAATGTACCCGCCAGAATCGATAACTCAACAATTCCAACACCAACGTGACGTGAAAGACAAAGTGGTTGGCTACCGCTGGAGATCGGGTGGAAGCTGCAAAGTAACCGATAAACACTTCGATGCCCAAAACCCTCTCGCGTGCCAGCCCGGACGGGAGGGGTGTTGTGTTTCTGGCCCTGTACATGTGGAAGTCGCTGCTTTGATGGACAGTTAATTATTTTCTTAGGACTTGACGAACATTCCTGCACGGCACGAACCGGGGACAAGTGTTCTGAGTTTGTTCGGCGGGGTGACTTTGCGAGAGGGTAGATCACAACGGGGAAGGGATTTCTTTGTTTCTTTCCAGATATTATTTATCTGGATTTCGAAATTCCTCTTGAGCGTGTATTGAGAACAATCTGTAGGACTTGTTACGTACCGTTCATACCTAAGGCTGTTGTCTTTACTCTTAATGAGCCAACCTTCGAAATTTTCATAACTCTTGCCTCATTGGTCCGAAGTTGGTGATATAAGTATCAACTAGGACTTTTTGGAACACTTCCCCTTTCGGACGGTTCAGGGATGTTTTGACAGAAGATTGTTTGAAAAGTTTCTTCCAGTAGAGCACATTGGAGCGCCAGTTGTCGATAATTTTCTTTTTTTTTTATCCCATTTATTTATTTAAGGCTCAATTAGCATTTTTTAGCTGTAACAGAGCCGAATTTTAATCGTGTACATGTCACATGGTTATCATATCTATAATTAGCACATTACACAGTTGCCATTCGCCAGTATTCCTTCTATACCATTACATATGGTACATTCACACAGTAGCCATTTAGGCGTAAGAGTATTCGTTCTGTTCTTCCATTATCCAGTTGGACCACCGGACAGCGGAGACAGTTGATTGATCATTGTTGAGTTATTTATAGAACAGTAGCCCGATGTGTCTGGCAGAACAGAGCAGTTGTATGGATGAATCGATCTTATTTCGACCGTGGATCGATCTCCATCGCTGATGATTGTTGCGTGGATGTAGTTATTCTGTAACAACACAAAGATGGTCAATGAGGGCCCTGAGTTTTGAACTCACGATCGATCGCTTACTAAGCGAACGCGCAACCAATGTGGCTACGGAGACCCCCATATATTTTTTTTTTCTTGAAAGCTGAGGATTTTTTACATAGCATATCATATCTAGATATCAGAGATGTTATTTATTTCGTTTTTGAGATATCATTTTTCAAAGTTAACCGATGTTTCGAAAAACAAAATTCTCCCTTTTTTCCACTACAAAAATTCATAACTTTTGAACAATCGACATATATGACATATGAGTTAGTTTTCCTTAAAAAAAAATTATTTTGTCGGAAAATTGGAATTTTCGTTTTTGTAATCATTGATTGAGTTAGTTTTTCTTAGTTTTCTCGGTTAAGGATAGAGGGCGCTATAAAAAAAGCTAAGGTTCTTTTACATAACATATATCAATATCAGATATGCTATTTTTTTAGTTTTTGAGATATGATTTTCCAAAGTTACCATGTTTTAAGTCTTCGTTCAATATTCCTATGTGGCTAGACTAGACCTATGCGACTAAGACCCAATCTTATCGCAAGTGTGATATTTGTTCAAAGAAGGTTAGCTTATTGGCTTGAATTTAGTATGTCGATCATCTAAATCGGTTTAGTAGTTCAAAAGTTATGAATTTTTGAAAAAAGTCATTTTTGGAAAAAAGTGGGAAAAGGGTGATTTTTCGGACCACCCTAAAATGAAAATGGTCACCCTAACGAAAAAATAAAAAATACGGGTCTAATTGTTTGCGATAAAGATAAATTCTACCACTTTTCACCAAAATCTGAGACCCACAATATCGGTTTGGCATGGAATGGCTGAATATATAAATCTACTGATAGTCCAAACTATCTGCATTGAACAATCTCTATTCCAGCCGCCTCCTCTACCTAACTACATTCAGTTTTGTTCAAATAATCTTATTTGTAAAGTATATTAACAAATTATTCAAACCGACCGACCCGACCCGATCCGACCTGTGTTATTTGGCCGCTTTTTTCCGATTACTGCAGCGTCTCTAGTTGTCGTGCCATGGAACTTATGACAGCGTTATTATCTGATTATATTAATATTTAGCACTAAGTAGGATAGTGCTAAATATTTTATCAGGATACACGTCAAAAACCCACCGTGGTCTAGAGGAATGATTTCAAAGGACCTCAAATTTCCAAATCGACTGTAAATACCGTGCTCAAACGTTACCGAGAAACATTGACACTGGATTGCGTACCAAACGTGGAAATTGAACATATGACCAGAAACTTCGAGAAACAAGATCATCAGGGCCAGGATTGCCAACTATAATTTTAAAAAATTAGGAAGAATGAAAATAAAAACAGGAAGAAATCAGAACAATTTTTATTAGGTTGTCCGGAAACTTCGTGCAGATTTTTGGGAATAAGAAAATATCATTTTTATAGACAGTCTTAAATATATTCAATTTTATACTACATTCTACATTCTTATTATTGTGTTCTACAATCATTCGCCATCTTTTACGCACCTTGGAAATTATATCCTTCCAGGACATGTTGCTTTCTCGTATTTTCTATGCTGGTCATAGAGTTGAAGTTTTTGCCATTGAGAAAATTTAACAGGATTTTTTTCCCAAAAACCTGCAGCATTACTCCAGTAGATTGCAGAGAAATCAATATTCAGAATTACCAACCATACATTGGAATGAATCTCTACTTACCAAATGAGGAAAGTATATCAGCAGTGGATTAAATATTATTATCAAAGTCAACTTTGAATTCAATAAGTTTCTCTTAGGTAATATTACACTCTGAAACGTATTCTTTCATTAATAACTTTGCGGCTATTCGTACATACACATCATATAAGGTAATATTATTCCTTAAACTTAATCTCGTTATTATTTCTTAAATCCGTCAGCTATTCTTGTTTCATGAAATTATTTAGCAATGTTTTGAAAAGCCTCAAAAGGTTTGCGCGTAGTGCAAAAAATCGGGATTATCGATCTGGAAATGCGTATTTAGTCGATGCAACGATCATAAATATTGCTGAAAAGGTTTATATGAGGAGAATTTAGTTTAATATAAGCATTATACATGTGCAGACCGGAAAGTTGTTATGACAGTTCTCACTTCCAACCAGGAAATCATTAACAGGGATTCCAGTATTTTTTTACGGATAATTATTATTATACTATTATTATTAAAGTACAAAAACCAGGAAAAATCAGGATCATTTCTGAAAAATCAGGTAAAATTGAGTCTTTGTCAGGATATCATGGAACGCGTTAAAAAGTCTGGGAAAACCTGAAAATCAGGAAGTTTGGCATCTCTGATCAGGGCTGTCCGAAATCATCATGGTATCTCCGAACGCGATTTGGCGAAAAGATTCACAGTTCGGCGAAGCGGTAAGCGAGAAGGATTTAGGTCGCAAACATCCCAACAGGGCGCTGAAACAGAACGTGGTTGTCAATAACCGTGCAAAGAAACTGTACGACCAAGTTTCTACCAAGTACAATGAATGTATTTACCGTTTTGTCTCAAATTCCGACGCTTAAGCTTTGTTGGTCATTAAATAGCGTCTCATTACCCAAAATGGTACTTTTTCACGAAATTAATGTGGTTTTTGGATACAATAGAGGCTCTTCATTCAATACATATTCATGGTGAAAACTAAAAATATGTTTGTTTTTTTTTTTGTATCAAATTCCGAACAGCAAATTGAAGCCAATTAGCTATTTTTCTTTGAAAAAATACTATACCTCAAAAAATTGGGATTTTCGAAACTTGTTTCAAATTCCGAATTCGCTAACGCAGACATTTTGTCGCTGGTTTTGACATTTACTTTTTTGCAAACACTTAGTATTATAAGTTATAGGCAGTATCGATACCTGTAAATGATGTTGAAATGAAGCCTATACCACAAAGAATGTCAGGGTTTTTATCATTCAATTGTTTATAACATTAGAGTTCAGTAAATTTACATTTAAAAATGAAGTGTTCGGAATTTGAAACTGTTCGGAATTTGAGACAAAACGGTAGATCAGTGGTGGCCAGGTATAGACACGGTGCGGGCCGCATTAGAGTTCTTGTTATAGCCGCGGGCCGCAATGATTTCTTTCTTACTACTTTTCATAATGAAATGTAAAATATACGTATTTAACAGGTGCTTTTTTGACTTACTTTTTATTTTAAATTGAAAAGAATTAAATTCTATGCATGTAAAACTCATAACTCGAGAACAAAATGAGATAAAACCCCAAAACTTTTATTGAAGGTATAAAAATATCCAGAATTAACATTTTTGGCAAATTTATTCGCTTCTTCACGCAGAGTCGAAAACACTAAGACTAATCGTCAAGCTGCAGCGCTTCTCGATAGAATTCTTTAACGATTGGTAATTCCAATTAGAACGTCCACAGGCACGTAATTTGGAAAGATGAAGTCTGGCAGGTTTGTTATTAGTCTCGTTTTTTAACCATTCCAGTAATTTATTGCATCGTTCCAAACATATTCGCTTCAATCTGGCCGTGACTCACACATCGATGTACGCACCAATTAATTTCGACTGATAAAATCGTTCATCGATAGGAAACGGTTTGAGCAGCTCGTAGATCTGTTTTGCCGGTTTCCCGTATTCAAATAACGTGACAGTTGCCACATGCTTCACGTACAGACCGAACTTTATCGTTGCTAGGAAACAGAAAAAGTATCGATGGGACCACGAAACTAATGAAACTTAGAAAAAATCGTACACCCTAATGAAACTTAGAAAAAATCGCTGAATCGATTATTTTAAAAGATAGAAAAAACCTTTGTTGTACAAAGTTGTTCAAAATAACTGGGGCTACAACATTGTTGAACTATGTTTATCTCTATCTATAAATATAAGAAAGTCAGATTTTTTATTTCATCGACAATTTTGGTCACCCTATTTTTGATAGCATAAAAATGAGCGCTCTATCATATGTAACATCTTTGTCTAAGATAGTTTTTCTCTAAATAATAAAAATCTCCCACAAAGTTGTTTTTAGCGCTTTCTATCTGAGTTGCATTAGGGTAACTTTGAAAAAAAACGGGTTATTTTTTCTAATTTATATATATAATTTTTATATATAGATTCTACATCAAAATGGTCTTCGTACGACTTTTAGAGCTTGTCAATACCAGCATTTTGCGATGCAGAACATGTCAATATCTTAATCCTGCTCAAAGTTATCGATGGGTTCTCATAAAAAAACTCATGATTTCAATTTTAATTTACTCAAACACAAAAAATAACATAGTTTTGAAAATCACATATTATATAGAGTGAAATCTGTTCTTTCAAATTCCATCAACTCTAGACGGCGCCAGCGGTTGTTCAATCCCAGCTGGCGTCGTTGGGATTTTCTGAGGCGAAAAATCTCTGGTTACGTCTTCCTTCGGAGGGGAAGTAAAAGAAGTTGGCCCGGCTCATGAGTTGTTGAGTCTGATAGGTAGGAACAGGTGGAGTCGCCTCCCTGATGTCGGTGATTGGCACTAGAGTGACGGAAATAGGCCGACGAAAAATAAGCGAAGATAAAAAAAAAATTCCATCAACAAACATTTTTTATGTTTGCCCCAGAAAGAAAGCCAAACAAATGAAAAGAGCGTGTTTTTTGGGAAGAAATATCAATAACTTTGAGTAAAGTTGAGATATTGACAAGTTCTGCATCGATTTATTTTGTATTAGTATGTTCTAAAAGTCTTTCGAAGACAGTTTGTATGTAAAATTTTAAATATAATAGAGCAAAAAACAGTTTTTTTCATGGTGACCCTAACGTAACTTAGAAAAAAGACGCTATATCGGTTATTTCAAGAGATAGAGAAAAACTTTGTTCTACAAAGATGTCTGGAATAATTGGAGCTACAACATTGTGGAACTATGTTTACCTCTATCTATAATGGTAAGAAAGTTAGATTTTTTATTTCATCGACAATTTTGGTCACCCTATTTTTGACAACATAAAAACGAGCGCTCTTTCATGAATAACAACTTTGTCTAAGACAGTTTTTGTCTAGAGAATAACTGTCAAGCTCTAAATGCTAATTTCTACTTAAATTCATCTCCTGGACCAGTGTGCATTAGTGGAGAGAGTTTTGCTCCCGTCATGCGAAACCAAATCACAGAAAAAATTCCAGAACATTTATTTTCTTGGTGAGCAGCCGATAGCCTAGCTTGATGATTGATGCAATGTTTGCAATGCCAGAGACATCAGCGAATAAATAATTTGGTGGCGTCCATAGCTCAATCCGAAACGAAGTCATGTGATGAGGCAAAACAAAGAAGAACAAACGATGTTGATTGGTTTGAATACAGAACGAGATTGAAAGTTTGTCTCAGCGAGATCAACTGTTTATACTCTAGGCAAGTATACCCCTTCATTCTTCTTCTTTTCCTTTGTTCACGGAGATTTTAAATCCTACGATTTTCCCTTCGTTGGTCTTCGATAAGTTGCTCGTTATTGACAGCTCTGTTCGAGAAAGCACAGAAATGGACAGAACAAATGTATGGGAAAATGAAAAGGCTTAAACTTTCATGAATTTTAACCATTTAGAAACCAGGGGATTGTAATGTATAGCATATTAAACAAATCTTAGGGAATTTCCGATTCGTTTAGTATGTAAATCGCCAAAATCCGTTCGCGGCAAAAATAGTTATTAACGTTAACTATATTTCACAAAAACGTGACCTGTTTTCTGATTTGGCACCCTTAATGAAAGACGTAGTTCTACGTCAAAATAGATTCAATGCTAAGAATCTATGTAATTATTTCCAACGGATACCGCACTGACATACTACATTCCGATAAACAATAACTATTTCGCGGGCAGAACCGCGAAGGAAAGTGCACCAAGGAATGCGAATGCTACCTATGATCAATTCTAGATAAATAACAGTGATGAGCAGCATCTCCGAGAAGCGTAGTTCAACCGCCGACACCCACCTCGGAATCCGAAGGTAGCAATAGCTCACCATTATTGCACAATGACATCAACCGTATCGGCGGGGCAAATTACCCAACTCAACTGGCAGTAACCGAACGATAAAAGTAATGATATAGGAAGTGAATTCCCAAATTGCCACTTTCCGAACCAGATCGAGCATTCGCGCTTCGGCTTTCGTGAGGTGTATGTTTGAGGTTAAAAACCGAAACTCACGAGCCCCCTCGCAGCTGAAAATATAAACCAAATCAAGGCAAGGCTTTCTTTCACCTTCCAATGGCTGGGGAAAGGATGGGGGTAGCGCAGCGTACAAGTACTATGAAATCAAGCGTTTTCCTTATCAAATTATTTTAATGCAGAAACTATGTTCCCCAGGTTGAGCCCGAAAGGTGTTAATCTGATAAACGATTTTCGTACTCGCCAGCCCGGTAGTGTAGCTTTCCTCTCTGCACCAACACAAATATGCTGGATCGCGTTGCGCTGCGCTGTGATTTGGCCCCCAATGCGGTGCAACAGAGTTAGGTTCTTTGCGTAAAAAGTACCAACAACGGATGATGATCGTTTTCGGAGGAATTCTTCCTGAAACCCGCCGAAACAGTGGTCAGAGGAGGTTTCCCGCATACAACGCGAAGTTCGAAGCGCGCAGCATAATGTTGTAATGTGATTATCATTCCCACCGTTCAGCATCACGCCAAAATGTGAACCTCTGGGGCCCGGTCGAGTGCAAGTGTCTTGTTGACTTTTCCCCAGGCTTTCCAGCAGCTGCTCGGCGCAACGCAACCCGCAGAGACTGGCTGGAGTCATTCGCTGGGATTTGCGTTGTGGTTCTTGAGCGGGTCCGAAGGCGGTTTGGCTGGAGGTTGTTTTGGTCCGAAGAAGAATTACTCTGGCGCGAAGGCGAGGCCAGCTCTCAAGGGGTCTCATTTAACAATGATTTGTAGTCATGACAAAATTGATAAAGCGCACTCTTTCCCTCGCTCGCTCTCCTGGACTGCAAGCTGCTCTGGTTTACGCTTGGACCAACCGTATCGGGGAACGACCGACCGTCGAGTGCATTTGGAAGTGCGAAATGCCGCCGCAGATAACGTCCAAACTGCCAGGTTACATTAGCCGCGGCATGCAGATAGTGGCGGTCTTGCTTTAAATGGACGGCTCGATTACGTAGCGAAACCACTTTTAACCAACATAAACACGCAGCGTGCAATCGAAATTGATCTTTATCAGCAGCGATAAAGTAAACCTTGTTTGGACAATGATGATCAGAATAACAATAGAGAGGGTATACCGCAAAAGTGTCACCGTTTGGCCAATAAAATAAAATAAAATGTGTCTCTCCCCATTAGGGCCACGTGGTGCAGGGAATTCAATTCAAATGTGTCACCTTTCCCACCAACTCATGCATCCGGCAGGAAGATAACATATTGCTCCACAGGGAAATATTCCTATCTATCTCGTGCCCTTCCCTCCAACGCACGATGCTCACGACCTTGCGATTTACGGCGGCCCGGATGTCGCAAATATTTTCGCAATCAAACAGAGTATGGTATTATTAAAATTTGCTCCCCTGCCGCCCCGATTGCACCCGACCACACCCTGATGCGTGCAAAATCCAGAAAACAACGTTCTGAAAACTCATCCGTGCACGCGTCTGGTCGGAATGTGAATCTTGAAATAACTCTCGAGCCTCGTCTCGCTTCGGGAGAAAAAAACAGGAAGGAAAACTCACCCAAACCCAAGTCACGCACTAGCCACTTTTCTCCGACCCTCGCCCCCCCCCCCCCTTTCCACGCTCACAGATCCGAGCCGATGCTTCAGTGCGTGTGTGCGCGCACATATTTATGATTTTTATCGCATATTATTGGCATATGATTTTTACGAGCGACTTAACGCACATAAATACAATTACTTACTGCTGCCGGGGGGCAGTGTTCCCTCTGGTGGAGGAAGTAAACCCAGTGCACCCATTCGTTTCCCAGGATGAGACAAACGAAACACGGAAGAGATCTGGTTTTATGATGCCGTTCTGGTGGAAGATTAAATTCGGTTACTGGTAGACGGTAGAAGGTTTTCAGTTGAAAGTAGTCGTGACAAATCGGACGAAATCGTAGATAGATCGCTAATAATTAAAACATTTGTGTCAAACGTCCAAGTTTTTGAAATGTTTTCATCGTATCGATATATAGTTACGAGCTCAGTTACCATTAATAATGACGAGTGACCACAAACAATCAATGACTGTATGAATAATAAAATAGCTCTCATGAATGAATGACAATAAATGACAATGGATAACAATGAATAATAGAATAGCTCTCTTGTGTTTCAAACAGTACAAAGATAAGTCAGTAAGCAATCGCTCTCTATTGTCAAACAGCTGTAAAAGATAGGTTGAGTCCATTATTAATTATTAATAGTTATCCAGACAGTGATGTGATAAGTTCAATTTGGTGTATTAATGAGAATAAAGTTTATTTCAAATTAAAATTCAATCGAAGTGTTTAGAATTATATGTAGACATGTACAGGAAAAATATTTAAAACGAGCCTAACGGGCAAATGATGTACAAGAACTGGCAAGAACATCAATGCGAATGTTAGGAGCTTCCCACATACCACGTGGACAACTTTGGTGGGTAGGGGATACGCAAAGGGTCACGCTTGTCCACGGTGAGGAGGGAACAACTATATATAATGTACACGTGGACACGTTAAATAAATATTTTTGAAAAATACATTCACATCTTTATGTCTATACAATAAATGGAATATATTCTGCATTTCCAATAATTTGCAAAGTTTACGTCCTCCGTGAGTAATATTCATACATTGATGGGTGCAAAAAAATCCACCCCTAAATTAAGGTGTTCCAATATTAAAAGTTTTTTTCAAACTCCTCGATACTCCAGTCAATACTACGTAAAAGTAGGTATTTAGTAGACAATTTTTCCATTTCAGTATCGTTTTATTTTTTTAGAAAAACCAAAAATGACTTTCGTTCCTATATGGATACTTTTAAGGTATGACATAATAAATCCACTCCATGGTTTATACAATGCATTTCATAACTATATAACCACTTGATTTTTCTGACTTTCCACAGATATGGAATGGAAGATGGAAAAACTCTCACTCCTTTTCAAAATAAACGTCAATTTCACATGAATAACAATAAGTTTCTAATTCTAATTCTAATCAGCCCAGTGGAAACTTTTTTTTTTTCTTTCTTTGGCCAGGATAGCTCGAACTAGACAGTTCATCTTCCGGATTTTTTTCGCGCAGCACATCAAAGCGGTTAGAAGTTTTGAGGTTAGGACGGCCTGATGTCTGTTGAAAGCTTATTTCCATGCTTTCGGCATGGACGTCTGAAATTTGTTTTTCACGGCGGAGTTTCTGAGAGGGGCCATTTGTCACTTCACAAGAAGAACGAGGACTGGGCTGAATCCGCTTTTGACCGATTATAACCACACTCGATTCGATCACGAGAGCAATGGTATACGAAAAACAATAGATAAAAGCAGCAAACTAACAATGCAACTGAACACAACGAAAGTTCGATCAGTAGTGAGAGTGAACAAACAGTGCCTAATAATCAAACTACAAAATTATGAAAAGGTTTAATTGTGTATTTTTTCGAATAAATCCAAAATCAGTGTGAAAAAGACGGGTGGGTAATGTCGGGGACATAACCGGAGTGACGTAGGACTATACAAAGGGGACAGCTCTTGTTAAATATATATTTTAAATATATTGTTTTATTTTCTTCTCCTACGTGAATACCTACCTATCTACCTGAAAAATGGACGAGTGTACTGTTTACTCGTTATGAACATGTTGGTGGTTCTGAAAAGAACCTTTGGCGTTGTGTTTTGGCTGGTTTTATTGTGGCTCTCCACTGGGCTAGAGGCGAATGAACTTCAAAGTTGAAAGCCTCTTAAAAACAAAGAAAGAAAGAAAGAAAAATACATTCATTACGATTTGTTCGCTCGTTGGATTCACATGCAGGCTAAAAAGGGTCCTTTTCAGGATCACAAAATTATCTTCAATCTAAAGAGTTTATTGTTTTGTTATCACTGGATATCCCCATCTTGTTCGGCTAAACCTTTCTGTTTAGCGATTGCATTTGCCACTCGCCACAGCTTTCACAGTTGGAAAATTTCTTCCCATCCAGCTTTGTGACATGTTGTACAGTAAATTACATTCAATGCGACGTGCCGAAGCACCACTCAGTGTCGCATTGGAGGCGATTTTAACCTGTAATTGAACATTTGCGATGACAGTGGTACAGTGTCGACTTTCAATGTGGGGTCATAATTTGGATCTCTATGTTTACAAAAATGTCCAACCAAATAAGTCGCATTACATGTCCGTCCAATTAGCTAAATGTCGAACTAATTGTAAATTACTGTATATTCAATCTGGAAACAATTTAAGAATTGGTGAAAATTTAATAATCAGGAAAGTCCCCAACTATCAATAAGCTCAGAACAACTGCCAAATTCACATACTCATCAGATCCTGGCAAACAAATTATGAAAAAATCAATTTGTGTTTTATTATTATTTTGGATAATGTTTTAGAAAGCATTGAACTGTATTTCCTAAACTCTTTTTTGGAAGGTTTAATGGCCCTGAAAAGGGCCTTGTTTTATGGAATGGTTCCAATTTAGAAAACTTAATACTCGTGGTTTTGAAAAAAACCATTTCGAACGCCCTCGATGCCGCCTTGTTCTAGATTAACCACCAAAGCAGTTTCTATAAAGAACAAACTTTTTTCTTCTGCTACCTGATGCCGTTTTGCGATTGCGTTTGCCACTCGCCACTCGCTGCAAATGCCTGTTGTCTTGATGTCCACCGAACCGAATGTGTTCTGTTCCGAATGCGGGTTTTCTTATCGTCGCGAGCAGCTTTGCCAGCTAACTCGATCACTTCGGCGGTCGAAACTATATAACGTCGTCTAGCTGGACTGGTGCACTGGTACTAACGCGCTCGGCCTAGCTACCCTTGCGGAGCAATTGGCGAATTCACCTACGGGGAATCGCAGGCCAACACGGTTCGAGCGGGATTTTGCCTTTCCCTTCACTTTTCCTCCTTTGTCATGACCAGACATGGCTGCTTGTGTTGGTTTGTTGATGTGATGTGATGCGAAATTATGTGGTGTACGGTTTCGATGAGAATGATCGTTACGGCAGCGGAGCGGGGATTTTTAAGCTGACTGGTTGGCTCGAGAATTACGCATGTGTGAGACTGCGACCAATGTTTCGTTCATTTTTTTTCTTTTTCCTTTCCAATCGTGCTTCATTGTATTTCGCTGCTGCTCTGGTTGCCCGTTTTGGTCGGTACGATTTGAGGAGCACAAAATGGACCAATAAAAAATGGGCACATAGTGCATTTGGACAATGTTTGATATTTCACAATTATTCAATTATTTATCTCAAGAAAAATGAAATGTTATTCATTATGATAGATGCGTAGATATATTTCCTATCAATTGATGCAAAAACCTTTGCGATCAATTGGGAAATGCTCGAGTTATAAGCATTCCAAATCTTGCATTTTTTCCTACTTGTTCAGTGCCTAGATTTCCATTTCACCCCCTATATCTTCCGGTTAGACGTAGTCCTACGTCAAAACAAATAGCCTAACGTAATCCTACGTCAAATATTCGGTCGAGTCTCGGACACAACCCTTCTGCAACGTTTTGAATGAAAATAATGTTAGTGAAATGTCGAACCTTATTCGTAGTGTCCAACAGCAGTATTCATTGTTTTTATCAATTAAGAATATGAATTCAATTATTTTAAATAATTCTCGCGTAACTTTTGAAAAGGTCCAATGTAACATTTTCGTCAACTCGAGAAAAACGAAGTTGAAGACCCATACATTATCCCGCGAATTGTCTTAAAAGCTTTCGATCTTTATCGCTACTTTCACCACTAGCAGGCAAGAATAACTCTGAAAAACCAATCGTAACTGTTGTTCCGTGATTTGAGATCAAAGTTGAAGACTAGGAGCGAAAAATGTTACATTGGACCTTTTGACTGCCCACATTTGCACATTGGACATATTACGTTGCACGATAAGAATTTGAAACTAATTACTAAACAACAATCCAAATACAGGTAAACTTCGATATAACGTACATTTCACTTTCAAAATTGTACGTTGTATCGAATTGTACGTTATATCGAAGCATAATAAAATACTCACAAACGTAGTCTATAGTACATTATTGTGTTGCTGTTTTAGTACAGTTAATGAATAACTTCAATCAGAAGACGAAGCCGGCCTTTCTCATGATGTATCCCTTCGTACTGTTGATTAAAGTTTGATTCATTTAGAATCCGGAATCACAAAACCAGCTGTATTTCGGGATTGATTGAAGGTACAGAACTTGTTTTAGCATCACAATACAGATAATTCACTGTTCTATCAGAAAAAAAAATATTGAAAGAATTTTTCCTTTACACTTTGGAAATGTGTACGTTATATCGAGTGACGTTATATCGAGGGTACGTTATAACGAGGGTACGTTATATCGAAGTTTCCCTGTAACAGAATTTCATTCTAAAGACAGATTATTATTGTTATCACTCGTCGAATTGCACTAAAATCGGTAACAACACATGTAAGAAACAAAAACTCAAAACGACCGAAGTACGACTTCGTATTGTTTTAACCAAGGGATTGCTAAGATGGCCGCCTTTCAGTAGCCAGCATAGAAAATCATGAGCATAGAAATCATAACCTAAAATTCAAAATGAAGTGCTCCGCGCGATTCTTAGGCTGTGATTTGAATTGCAAATCGTCAAGAAAGCTTCCGGATGGGTATCCAAACATCGCTTACCAAAAAAAAACTATCCAACGTAATCAAATATTAACATATATAACTCCAAACCACAGCAGTGGAACTCCATACAATTCACTCACTAAAAAGTGTCCACATTTTCATCGCTTGTTTACGTGAAGAATATAATTTTTTCAGGCACACTTGATTTGAGAGTGTATGGATTTCTAGCTGTCTTGACGCAAGGTCTTTAATGAAAAATGAGAAGATGGGAAGGTTTATATAAACATGTTTATAATTACATAAGTTTATTCAAATATTAATATTGCCCTTATTTAACTATTCAGTGCAACTTTATCAAAATTTGAAAGAGAAATTAAAAAAGCAATATTTTTTTCAATATTTTTATGAGATTAATCTATTAAAAATCCATGATTACCTTTGCTTTATTATTTACCCCCCATTATTTGTTAATTTTTCCTGCTTTTCGTTCTTTGACCTATCATTTTGAGAGGTTTGAAATTGCGACAAGATAGAAATTTGGTGTGAAAGAGCGAATTGTAGAAAATTAAGTCGCAAATTCTCTAAACAATATAATTAAAGTTTTTATGTAATATTTAATTTTTGAGTTTGTTTGAATGACAGATTGAAGTTGATTCATAGAAGAATAAGATTTCATTTGATATTATGATTTTTGAAATCGACTCAATGGTTGTAAAATTATGACGTTTTGGAAGAAATCTTACTTATTTAATCAGCAAAAGGCCCACGTGGCATGTGCTGTACACAAAAATCGTCTCCATTCACATGAATTTCATTTTTTTTCCAATTGTTAACTTTCATTCTCATATCAAGGATCAACATATCATATCTTTCCATTAATCCGCAAACATGCCTAGTAGTAACTTAAAAAAAACAAACTCATAAACGACAAAAAGAGTCTTCGTATATTATTTATATATTTTTCACAGTTTTATAGTAGTTTTATAGCGCTTTTTTAGTTGGAGTGCCTTTTAATTGGCACTTCGCCAGTTGGAGCACGCGTCAATCAAGAAGCAATCATCCGTCATAATTGTATGTCAGTTTTACTCAGTTTTTCAATGCCATTTTTATTGAAGAGTCTTTGAACGTTAAAATTAAAAAAATTAAGGCACAGTATAAAAGTATTTAGTTTTGCAGTTTGTTTGACAAATGTATTCGTTTGAAAATATTTATTAATATATATATACAAGTTATGTAGCTTCCGTACGGGAAAGCATAAAAAATAAATTTATTCACGATTTCACTTATCGCTATAACATCATACTTAGAACTAACTTATATTTTAGCATCGAACCCATTATAAAGACTACAGACTGCTGAGTCTGCGTTCATCCCGGTGGCTTGGTACTTATGCAAGGTGATACCTTGTTTTCCTTTCTGGCGAATTCTCGCGCGCATCATCGTTAATGTGGCGCACGTGCAATGGGCCAGGCTCGGTTGCATGTTCTTACTATGGGCTCAAATGAATGTGTGGGAGGGACTTTTCATAACGTACATATATAAAGTGGATTATATCACATCCACTATTCAAGGAAGTTAATGATATTTTCTACCATCAATCCAAATGCAGTAATCTTAATTATTATTATGGCCGCACTAAAAGACATGAAAAACAACAAGAAAAACGCGAACTTTGAAATTTATCAACTATTGCAGTATTACTGCAGTATTATTGCAGCCATTCCATGCCAAACTGATATAGTGGTTTTCAGATTTTCGTGAAAATTGGTAGCTTGTTTTCGTTATGGTAAAATATTGAACCTGTATTATTTTTTTGTTGGGTCCCAGCAAACATTAAGTCGTATGAATAGCTATAATTGGAGGCGATATACATACAACCAAGACACATTTGTATGATATATGATGCATATAACTAGTATATACACGCAAAAGTGGAGGCTATATACGTATATGCCATATTGTGTACGCATATAAAGCCGTATATAACGATATGCGATGCTTTTTGGACTGATATGCGATTTGATCCGACAATGTTACCACTCAATCCATCGATGACATGGAAAATCGTGTTTTTGCATTTTATGCGAGTTTAGATATACATGATCGATATTTTCAAACTTGCAAGAAATTTGAATTTTTTTCTTGTAATTCTTGATTGTATCCGTTTTTATAGTTTACATGGTTTCGGGACCAACGGCGCTATATTTTTCTATATTTTTTCTTGAAAACTGAGGATTTTTAACTCAAAATTAGATATGTTCTTTTTTTCTTTTTTGAGTTATAATTTTTTAAAGTTAACCAATAGTTCGGAAAATTAATTTCTTCCCCTTTTTCCTATTCTCAAAAATTCATAACATTTGAACTGCTAGAGCGATTCAGATGATAGATATATCAAATTAAAGCCAAGAATTTTTTGGAAAAAATTATTTTGTTTTCGTGATTAATAATTGTATCTGTTTTTCATAAATAAAAAAAAATTGCAAGTGTGAAATTATTGACTTAAATTAACTATGTCGATTATATGAATCGATTCAGTGGATCAAAAGTTATGAATTTTGAAAAAACGTCATTTTTGGAAAAAAGGAGAAAAATGATTTTGACGTAGGACTACGTCTAACCGGAAGATATAGGGGGTGAAATGGAAATCTAGACACTGAACAAGTAGGAAAAAATGCAAGATTTGGAGCGCTTATAACTCGAGCATTTCTCAATAGATCGCAAAGGCTTTTGCATCAATTGATAGGAAATATATCTACGCATCTATCATAACGAATAACATTTCATTTTTCTTGAGATAAATAATTGAATAATTGTGAAATATCAAGCATTGTCCAAATACACTATGTGCCCATTTTTGATTGGTCCATTTTGTGCTCATCAAATCGTACCGACCAAAACAGGCAACCAGAGCAGCAGCGAAATAGAATGAAGCACGATTGGAAAGGAAAAAGAAAAAAATGAGGGAAACATTGGTCGCAGTCTCACACATGCGTAATTCTCGAGCCAGCCAGTCAGCTTAAAAATCCCCGCTCCGCTGCCGTAACGATCATTCTCATCCAAACCGTACACCACATCGGTTCGCATCACAACACATCAACAAACCAACCCAAGCAGCCATGCCTGGACATGGTAAAGGAGGAAAAGTGAAGGGAAAGGCAAAATCCCGCTCGAACCGTGTTGATCTGGAGTTCCCCGCAAGGGTAGCTAGGCCGAGCGCGTTAGTACCAGTGTACCAGTCCACCTAGCCGGCGTTATATAGCTTCGGCCGCCGAAGTGATCGAGTTAGCTGTCAAAGCTGCTCGCGACGATAAGAAAACCTGCATTTGGAACAGAACACATTCGGTTCGGTGGACATCAAGACAAAAGGCAGTTGCAGCGAGTGGCGAGTGGCAAACGCAATCGCAAAACGGCATCAGGTAGCAGAAGAAAAAAGTTTGTTCTTTATACAAACTGCTTTGGTGGCAAATCCAGAACAAGGCGACATCGAGGGCGTTCGAAATGGTTTTTTTTAAACCACGAGTACTAAGTTTTCTAAATTGGAACCATTCCATAAAACAGGGCGCTTATCAGGGCCATTAAACCTTTCAAAAAAGAGTTTACGGAATACAGTTCAATGCATTCTAAAATAATATCCAAAATAATAATAAAACACAAATTGATTTTTTTATAATTTGTTTGCCATGATGAGTATGTGAATTTGGCAGTAGTTCTGAGCTTATTGATGGTTGGGGACTTTCCCGATTATCCAATTTTCACCAATTCTTAATTTGCTTCTAGATTGAAAGTACAGTAATTTATATTTAGCTCAACATTGAGCTAATTGGATGGATCTGTAATGCGACATTTTTGTAAACATAGAGTTCGGGGTCCAAATTATGACCCCACATTGAAAGTCGACACTGTACCACTGTCATCGGAAATGTTCAATTACAGGTTTAAATCGCCTCAAATGTGACACTGAGTGTTTCTCCGGCACGTCGCATTAAATTTAATTTACTGACCAACATGTCACAAGCTGGATGGGAAGAAATTTTCCAACTGTGAAAGCTGTGGCGAGTGGCAAACGCAAAAGCTAAACAGGAAGGTTTAACCGAACAAGATGGGGATATCGAGTGATTAAACAGCTAATCCATTTTTCAGGTAGATAGGTAGCTAACTAATCCATTTTTCAGGTAGATAGGTAGGTATTCACGTAGGAGAAGAAAATAAAACAATATATTTGAAATATATATTTAACAAAAGCTGTCCCCTTTGTATAGTCCTACGTCACTCCGGTTATGTCCCCGACATTACCCACCCGTCTTTTTTTGAACCATCGGTTAATTTTGCAAAATCATAATTTAAAAACGAAGAACACATTTTTGGATATGTTATCTAAAAAAATCCTCAGCTTTCGAGAAAAAATATAAAAAACATAGCGCCCTTGAATGAAAACTATAAAAAACAATTACGATCAATAATCAAGAAAACAATTTTTTTTTTTGCAAGTATAGTATTTAAAAAAAACTGGCTAACTGGCCAATTTGATATGTCGATCATCTGATAAACCGATTCATAGTTCGATAGTTCAAAAGATAAGAATGTAAAAAAAAATATTTTTGGAAAAAAGGAGAAAACTAGATTTTTCGAACCA
This sequence comes from Toxorhynchites rutilus septentrionalis, assembly GCF_029784135.1. Taxonomy (NCBI): domain Eukaryota; kingdom Metazoa; phylum Arthropoda; class Insecta; order Diptera; family Culicidae; genus Toxorhynchites; species Toxorhynchites rutilus. Next base: position 300,532,670 of record NC_073746.1, on the reverse strand, counting down.
CCCTAAAATGGAATGGGATCTAATATTTAACGAAAAGGAACAAAACTACCAATTTACACGAAAATCTGAGAACCACTATGTCGGTTTGGCATGGAATCTATATATAATACTAAAAAAATATAGTTTGGTGTTAATTTCCCCTGCAACTAAAAAACTGATTACTAGAAACTAATTGACGTTAACGTTTTATTACCTTGTGAATTCTAGATACAATACCAACAGAGGGTATTTAAAAAAATAAAAATAGCTTTTTATGGGGTGTGTTCAAAACTGAAAAAAAATTATCAGAAAAATATATTTTTATGTTGTTTTTAAAGCATACATACATTATTTAGTCGTATAATTATTGTATCATTCAATTTATTCCGATGAGAATGCTTTAAAATATTTCAACTGATGCTCTCACCACATTTTAATTTTTTTATTCAATGTTCAGTTTCTATGGCGAAGCTTGATTCGTAAATTACACATTTGTCATCATTGGTGGAATACGATCATAAATGTTGTTATGAATAGTACAGCAAGTTATGATTAAAATACATATGGATTTATTTTGATAATGCATTATACATAAACCGATAAAAATGCATTATAATATCTATCCACAACGTTTTAGCGTCTATATGTATATTTTATTCAATTTCGGTTCGTAATTTCTATCCCATTCGCCGTGTTTATCATCATGATGTTAACATTAATAACATTATATACGAACCTCCCACCTTATATATGATGTCTCCCACCCTTTTAGTGACATCTTAACATTATGTTCAATTTTTAGAGCGTAAACTATCTGTCAATTTTTTCACTGTTTACATTTTCTTGCCACAAATCGTTGCCACTTTTTTCTCTCAAGTTCCACTTCTCTTCTCTGTCCAAACATTAAACATTAAACAATACGTGAGCCCCCTAAGCGCGAGCCCTGTTTTATGCTGCCTACGCTCAATTTGCATTGGATGGGATAGGGTTGCCAGAGCCCCGGTTTTAACTGCTTTGTTACTTCGGACGTTTCGGGCGTCGGAGAAAAGAGGCGTCCGAAGTAACAGCCGGGCGCATAAAATCCGAATCTGTACATTGGATATTTTTTTGTATCGGCGATAAAAAGATGAAGAAGATAGATACGTGAACGATTGTTTTTGTAATACATTCAATGATTGAAAACTAATAGCATGCATCCATTAACTCGATTTGTTTACATTTGTTACATAGGACCTTTTCAAAAGTTACGCGAGAATTCTTGTTAGCATTATCCTAAATAATTCCGGAATTTGTCATCAATTATCACGTATATAATAACTTCAATAGTTGGAAATACTAAACACAACCATAAACCATCGATACCATCAAGACACAGACCATTATCGTTGCAAACACATATTGAAAAGTGTATCTATAAACAAATTAAATAAAGTGACATTAAACGGCAGATTGTCACAATTATCGTTTCTCGCCTCCTAAATTAATTCATCCCGATCCATTGCGCCAGAGCTGTTCGAACCTCGTAAATTATTCCTGGAAATACTGTTCATAAAAATAGCGGAAGCTTGTAAATCGTCAGAGAGGTTTACGACCTAACCCCAAAACCACAATCCGACGGTAGTCAACTTGTCACGCGCGTTGAAACGCCAGCAATTTGTTGCCTGTCATAAATATTCAAGCAATTAATTTGTCAAACCACTCTTCATTTCTTGCGATCGATTTCGGCGTGGGATCGCTGGAAGCAAGGGATTTACCCTGGTTCCACTCGCCCGACTTGCCTCCACATCTTGTGGAGAAGGGAACAGAGAAGATCGAGAGCGGCCAGAAGATAAAAGCTAGATAATTTATACAAAAAAGTACCACCATCGCGGTTGACGATTGACGAAAATGGGAGCGCTAACAGAAGCGGGAGATGGACATCGCACTACTGATCCGGCTTTGGGGTTAAGTGATTTCGGAATGATCTCCATTTTCGCTCTGTCTCCGAGCCAGAGTGGTCCCGCGACGTGTCAATAATTAGGTGACATCGAAATGAATTGTCATGTTCAAATTTACACGTCGTCCGTTAATGGGTAGCAGCGAAAAAATAAGCCGTGCCGGCCCTAGGGTGGTTCAGGGACGATTGGAGATCCAAAGACTGCGGCACTAGCGAGGGTCGCCCTCATGATGAAATGCATTTAACAAAATATCTCTAACGCTCCATTCGGAATCGTTGACGAAGACATCGGCCGCGGTGACGAAGATGACAGTTCCAATGAAAGAGGAGAATGTGTCAGGCTCTAATGCACGGGTGTCAATTCGATTCTGGCTGCGCGATGGCAAATGGATTTCACTGCCCGTTGTCACCTCGTTCGGATCCACATCTAATAACGCCATCGCTTGGGGCGAAACTGAAACAGGGCGAAATCTGTCACATTGCTTTTGCGTTTTTTTTTCTCAAATTTTATTTTCTGCTCTCGCTTCTATGTCGTTAAACAGTGGCAGTTGTATTTACGGAGATCACTGGAGGTCATCCCATCATCGTGATCATAACTAAAATGGGATTTAGCTGATCGTTGGTAGGCGAGAAAATTGTTGTGTCAGGGAACTGATGAAATCACGTTTTTTTTTTTTGTTTTATGTTAATGACAATGTTGTCCTCAATATAATCGGGATAAATGAAAGGGTCAAGCCCTTCCAGTTGACAAACATTCCTTCAACGATGCCGTCAATCGCTGTTTGTCTTTCGGTACTAATGCAAATCTCAAGTTCACATTACCATTAACTTTTTTTCCTGTATCCTCCCGAAGCGACAAGGGAAAATTCTTGGCTTATCATCGGTACCGAGCATTCAATCTTGCGCCGCATTGCATGGAACTAGCGGCTTGACACAAAAGTGCCGTCCCCTGAAGGGGAGCACCCGCAAAAACAAGCAAGATTTAAAGGGACACTCTACGAAATTAATTACGAAAATCAATTTGCATATATTTCTTCTCTTGCACGATTTTTTTTCTGATCCCTTCACTCCTCGAAAACAACGGAACCTGAGCGAGAGACCGACGAATGTGCATCCATTTCAATTACGCTTCAAGCCGCCGCTGCTGCTGTTGCTTCTAAGCGAGGCAACGGAGAACCCTTGGCGTTCCATCGGGCCAGCCAGAGTAGCTGCACCGAATTGATGGTTCCCCTGGGGGAAAGGTCGAGCGTCGAGACGAAGGGATGGAAAATAAAAGCAAACGGCTTTGATCTTCTCAGAGGCTGCTGCTGCTGCGAGTCGACGCGAAAATGCCGTTGCCTTCGGTGTGGACGTTGACTGCCAACACGGGGCATGTTTCTTATCAGCCGAAAAATTAATGTCCAAGCGATAAGGTAACTTGGCACAACGGAGCTGACCAACGGTGGTAACATGACGATGCGACACAATCCAAAGTGGACCCATAAATTAGTGCTCATGCTCTCGTTTGATTGCGAATGGTCACGGGGCGGTTGTTACCATGATGCGGTGAAGAAATGGGAGATAGAACGGGTGGAACGAACAACGAATCTCAAATATCGAGAAAAAAAGTTTCGAGGTGTGATCCGACAAACGATGATGATGTGATGATATGTTTTGCATCTGTCAATTAAAGGGTGTGCTCGATAAAAATTACTCGTCAATATTTCATGGGATTCTTGTGAAACTTCCAGGAAATTAAGGACTACTCATTAATGATACCTTGCTTTATGTAATTTGTTCAGGTACCTCTAATTCCAAATGTCCAAACTTTTCTAGTCACTTCAGCCATAAGATGTTGTACAACGTTTAGCGTTGAGCGTTGGGCGTTGAGTGTTGATCTTTGAGCATTGACCATTTAAAGTTGACCGTTGACCATTGACGTTCAAGTTACATTCATTTCCGTTTTCAAAACAATTCAATAGCAGTTATCCTCAATAATCAAAATCCTACGTCATGCTTTCGCCCGTGCCTCTAGACCTGAGAGAGAGGAGCCAGCTCGTGTTTGTTGTGATCACCCTTATGTCAGCACGAACCAGTCACGGTGAACCAAGGGGAAGCATTGAAATCTGTAGAAAATTTTGACATGACATGTTTTTTCAAGACTTTTTATGTAAAAATAATTTTGACGTCGGACTACGTCTTTAATTTCTATACTGAAGTGTAAGTTCAAAGTTTCGAAAACAAGAGCGTTACATTGGAGAAACAAGATTTTGAGCATTAATATCTCTTTGCCAGTTGGAATAAATGGTATGATAACCGCTTCATTCGAAAGATAAAATGTCTAGACGTTATATAGGGTTGGGGAAAAAGAAATGTCGTATTTCTGATCGAAATTTGACGCTTTATTTAACATACTTAAAATTATCCAATTTAAGTCAAACATGCGCCGTTTTGTTTGCAAACTTGTTGCCATTTAGAAGGTAACTTCATTATCTCCCTTTTATAAAACCCCCTCCTTGTTTGTAAAAAATACAGACAGCCAGTTTTCGCAAGCCTCTTTTGAGGCCAACTTAGTATCACCAAGAGCGTTTTGCATGGACCGGAAGAGATGATAATCACTTGGAGCCAGGTCCGGACTATAGGGTGGGTGCAATAGGACATCCCATCCGAGCTCCCGTAGCTTCTGGCGGGTCATCAAAGATGTGTGAGGCCGAGCGTTCTCCTGGTGGAAAACAACACCGTTCCTATTGATCATTTCTGGCCGCTTCTGGTCAATCGCCTGCTTCAAACGGTCAAGCTGCTCACAGTAGTGAACCGAGTTGAGGGTCTGGTCATAGTTGAGCAGCTCATAGTGGATGATTCCCTTCCAATCCCACCAAACATACAGCAAAATTTTCCTAGCCGTCAATCCGGGCTTGGCGATGGTTTAGGCCGGCTCACCGCGCTTCGACCACGACTTTTTTCGCTTTAGGTTGTCGTACGTGATCCACTTTTCATCACCAGTCACCATCTTCTTCAAAAATGAGTCGAGTTCGTTCCGTTTCAGCAGTGCATCGCAGGCGTTGATTTGGTCTAAAAGATTTTTTTGCGTCAACTCGTGTGGCACCCATACATACAACTTTTTTTTGGAATCCAATCTTCTGCAAATGGTTCCAAACGGTTTTATGGTCTATACCCAGTTCCTGGCCAATCGAGCGAGTGCTCACATGCCGATCTACTTGGATGATTTAAACGATTTTATCGGTTTCCATGATGATTGGCCTACCACTACGGGGTGTATCTTCGACAGCCACTACACCGGAACGAAATAGATCAAACCAAAGCTGTGCTGTGCGAATCGTTACAGTATCGGGTCCATAAACTACACGCATTTTTTCGGCCGCCTCCGTTGCAGTTTTACCTCGCAGGTAGTTTAAACGTAAAATATGGCGAATTTCTTGCTTGGTGGACTCCATCTTTGACGCGCTATAACTTGAGACTGAAAAGGGCAATCACAACACTGTGAAGATGACACTTGTAGCACAGATTGTCGTCTTTAAATAGCCGTATAGTATGACTCGATGCGATAAGTACAACACAAGATATGTTTAAGTGTTGCCATATATTGACAATATACGACATTTCTTATTCCCCAACCCAATAAGTGTGTTATTTATTGATCCAAAAAGTGGATTGGCCTGCGTCTAAGGGCACGGACGAGAACTTGACGTAGGACTGTGGTTGTTTGTAGTAATTGCATTTGAATTGATTTTATTCATTGTTCACAAATATTTAACTTTTGCTCTTTTGATACATCAAATGGAGGTTTCTTGTCTTAACCTCTATTCTTTAAACAGGTAGGACGAGGTTGAATCCAGAATCACATTCTAACTTGGACACAAGGAACTCGATACCTTTTTATTTTTTTTTTCATCGATGTTCAAAAATATGCACAAAATACATTAAAGTCATTACCCCCCTTTTCTTCAGTTTATTTAATTATTAGGATGAGGACAATGAGTCATCATTTATCAGTGTAGACCTACATAGCTATCAATCTAAGTCTATTAAATCTATGACTACAGAAATATATTATGGATAAAAATAGCATTTTCTATTACGTTCCCACGTTGTCCGGAACATAGAGGGTTGTGGTAACTTTATAGCTTGGTGATGTATATTTAGTATTCTATTGTCATGATGGCACTCTTGGGAATTTTGTGTAGCTGCTCTAGTAAATTGATCTCATCTCGTGCTAAATACTGCTTATTTATAGGGAAGGGAATGGAGGATGGACAAGTGAAGCTGGCAAAATAATAACATAATTACTTCTAAGGAAGACTTATATGGGTAATGTCAGTGTAATATTATGTAAGATCGTGACTATTTAAGCCATCTTGATCTGACATGTGTTTCACCCTTTCAGACCTCTAAATCAGCAGCCAGTTATATTCTTCAATTGATTTTTTACGTTACCAAACAACATGCTCGATATCATGATATTCTGGACAACAATTACATACATTATTGGTAGCAAGACCTACACGATAAAAACGTGCATTGAGCACGAATTGATTGGACAACAACCTGAACATTAATCTAATAAAATCTTTATCGACGTATAACCTTTCGAGCCAGGCTCTCGTCAAATTTTTGGAGTGAATAGAGTAAAACCATCCAAAATAATTCCAAGGTCATTCCTCCTTTGATTCTGCCAACTGATAAATGCCTATTATCGCCAAATGGAGAATAATTCATAATACGCATCGACTCACATTGTGAGCTAACGCCCGTATGTAGGCAATAGAATTGTTTGTTGCGTTGTGGGGGAAAACTAGTGGCTTGTAAAATCGAAATAACATAAAATTGGTTTTTTATTTCGTCATATTGTTTACTTTGTTTACTATATTCACTGTTCATGTTTGAGTAAAAAAAATTGGTGGATATATTTCCTGTCTAACAGTATACATCATAACATATATCGCAACAACGATTTTGCGTAATATGCGTATGAAATCTCTTAATGAATTGTTACATGCCTCATTTTCAATTTCGTAGAGTGACCCCCTGTTATAGAAATCACAGACGTAGTCCTACGTCAAAACTTGTTCAAATAGCTCAAAAATTGCTTTGAAAACAAGCTATTGAAATCTCATTTAGATTTATTACCATCAAATGATGAACAATTGTCGAATTAGAAATTAGCAACTTTTATATATATGTATTATAAAAACAAAAAATCTGAATGAAAATGCTTTAAAGTAAAAAAGGAGCATGTTATCGCTGCTCAAGATTGATGTGGCGAAGCTAACTTCGTTCATCAAGAAAGCGCTGATGAACAAAATCATCACCAAGAGCCTATTCGTGCAAACGAAAGGCGGCGTTTTGTTCAAACTTCCCCCTAAGGCCATAAAGTCATCGCTGCTGGCAAATAATCTGCCGCTGCTACCGTAGAGAGAAAAACAGTAACTGCTGCAAAGAAAAACCCAAGCTTGCTGCTGTGAAGAAGGCAACCATCAAGAAGAAAGCTGCCGTTACTGCGGCTGCCCGAAAGCAAAAGTCAAATAAATCCTCAAGAATCTCTATACAGACGCCGAAAACGCCGAAGCCACAGAAATCAGCAGCGGTTTCGATAAAAACTACCGTCGCCTCACGATAAATTTTGTTGTGTTTGCAGTAAATCAAATTCAGTTCTTTTCAGAACTCCAAATTGCTTTGAAGCGAAAGAGTTTATCAAATACTGCGATCAAATATATTCTTTTTGTCATTTTTTCGAACAAATGCGATCAACATAAGATTACATCTTTCGAGAACTTATAAGGGATACAACGAGTCTTGAGAAAGACAATTCATTGCCACTCGACAATCGCACAAACGTTGTTCACTCAACAATTTTTCAAACGGGAAGTTGGTGTTGTGAGGAAGGGCAGAGGGAACTCATTGAATATCAATTTAGTTTTTCAGTATGATTACAGCAAAAGATTATATCAAATGCTTTCAATAACATCATTCCCAAATAAATAATCCACAAATTTGTCTATGTACACCCTTTCGTTGAACGGCAACAATAGTCCAAACCAAACTTTGAAATGCTTTAGAATATATCGACATAATTCTTTAGGACAACTATATAGAGATTTTCAGAAGTAAAAAAACTTGTTTGCAGTGGGTCTGGTGTCTGCTGGAAGCCATGATATGAGCTGACCTGGTACACCTTTCATGATTTCCTACATGATCAGTGTTCAAATTTTCACAGTAACTCGATGTTGATAATTCCTCAATATTTTTCTTCGTTGATTGTATTTTTTTTCACATATTCAAGTTGGAAAGCTTGAACCCTTCTCTTCGTTGGCCGAGGCATTTAACTTATTAAACGTTAAAATAATAATTGTATTGATATCAACACAATGTTGTTTTGATGAAACGCTATGGCTCAGGAATAACGTTTTATTGATAGGTTCTTATAGCCTTTTCGATGATGTTGTCTGGCATCAGCGTCGAAAAAATATACAATATACAGGGTTTTCCATTTCGGGCTTCCGAAAGTATACAGCCCTGCGCTGACAACCGTTTGACATAGCTGTCAACCAAAGCGTCATATCGTTAGTTGAATGTCTGCCATTTTACAAAATGGATCGTTTTAGCATCGCACAACGTGTTAATTGTGTTAAATTATACTATAAAAATGATGAAAAACCGGCAAATGTTTTTCGAGCATTACGGACGGATTTTGGTTGTCATGGACGGCCTACAGAGCACACAATCGCTAATGTAGTGCGTAAATTCGAACAAACTGGATCCGTAGCGGATATTGTGAAACCTGTGCATCGTCGTAATGTGCGTTCGGCCGAAAATATTGCTGCTGTTGATGCCAGTGTGGAGGATGACTCGAATGTTTCGATTCCACGGCGTGCTCAGCAATTGGGCTTGTCAAACACATCATTGTGGCGAATTTTGCATTTGGACTTGCACCTACATGAAGTCCAACTGGTACAAAAATTAGAGCGTGGTGACCATGGAATGCTCCCTTGGCCGAGTGGTTAGCGTCATAACTAACATGCCGGGTGTTCGGGTTCGATTCCCGTTCTGGTCGGGGGAATTTTTCGTCAAAAAAATTTCCTCCGACTTGCATTGTGATCACGCGTATTCTAGAGCTTGCCACTCAAAATGCATTCAAGGCGTGTTATTTGGCATAGAAATCTCAACTAAGTACTAATAAAAATGACGCAAGTAATACTACGTTGAGACGGCGAAGTTCCTCTAGGAACGTTAGTGCCATTGAAGAAGAAGAAGACCATGGAATTCGTCGGGCATACGTCGATTGGGTGAACGAACAACAGCAGCAAAATGCTGAATTTTCGCATCAAATTTTCTTCAGCGATGAGGCACATTTCGAGCTCGGTGGCTATGTGAACACCCAAAATGTCCGTATATGGAGCTCAGAAAATCCACACGTGATTGATGAGAGGCCATTGCATCCGCCAAAAGTCACTGTTTGGTGCGCATTATGGTCTGGTGGAGTCATCGGGCCGTATTTCTTTGAAAATGAGGACGGCGAGACGGTAACTGTGAATGATGAGCGCTATAGCCGCATGTTAACCGATTTTGTTTGCCACAAATTGATGATATGGATACGGATGACATGTGGTTTCAGCAGGACGGCTCGAGGTGCCACACAACACGACCGAACATGGCCATATTGCGAACGAAATTTGAGGGACGCATAATTTCGCGTTTTGGTGATGCCAATTTGCCGTCCAGATCATGCGATTTGAACCCGCTAGACTTTTTTTTGTGGGGTTATGCGAAAGACCGTGTCTATGCCAACTCTCCGCAAACTCTTGAACATTTGAAAGACAACATTCTTGAAGTTATGACCGAGATACCGCCCCATATGTGCCGAAAAGTCATCAAAAATTACCTGTTCTGGATCAAGGTGTACGAGGAAGCCCTAGGTGGACATTTGAATGATGTTGTATTTCACACATAATGGCATAAACCAAACTTTAATTTGAAATAAAAGTTTCATCGAAATTCGAATTCTAAGTGTGTTTTATTTTAGAGTTTTTTAGAGTTTGGTTGATATTATGATGAGGAGTGTGTGAAAACGATGATCTTCTACACACTGTTTCGCAAAATTATTGAATTACGGGCAAGGGGTGAGGGAGGGAGATGAAAGAAATGATCGCCATTGTCGCAGCCATTTGTGGCTTCCTTCCATACTCACCTTAAGTATTCGGGATTTGAGACAAAACGGTAGATCTTTTTTTTTAAAGAATGATGACAAGCAGTTGATCGACGCAAATGACGCAAAGTGACGCAAATACAAACAAAAGATCCAAATAGAACGCTTCGGTTGACAGCGCGGCGAATTCGAGATTAGGTAAATCAATATTCAATGTAAAAAGGTGCGACCTATTAGTTCTCTTATGCCGTTATTGAGAGATCCATTAACTCTCTTGTAAATACTCGCGTGCAAAATCATAACTCGTATACTCGCGCACGGCGTCACAGATCGAAAGTTGAACTATAGGGTGCTTGCAGCGTGCATATGTATTAGTAATCTGTTGGGCAGGCAAAAGTTATCGCTCCATAAGATTTATATGGATCGACAAGACTGAGCTTTGTGTAAATAATTATTTTAGTGAAATAGTTATAAGAATTACGCGCTACCCTATATTAATAACCTGCGAATATATGTTTCTGTCATAAAAATATTTACTTTTAGCGTCAAAATATACATGGAGAAAAATTGAAATTTTCTGTTATTACTATGATTCATATCAAATGGAAGTAGATTGATTTATTCAAAAATTGTTACAGAAACAGTGCAGACTACACATTGCGATTGTATAGCCGGATTGGGTGAAGTGTGTTCCCATTTAGGCTTTGTGCTTTCTGCCCTTTTTGATCTCGTGAAGAAGTAAACTATAACGAACATTCGTTTGCAGATATCCTTGATCGGTGGTTAGTTCCGTCAAGAAAGCAGTTGATTATGTTGAAATTAAGGACATATTCAGCCAGAAATATCAACCAGCTCTCAGATATGATTTCCGGGTACCTGTAGGTACGTTCTGCGGAGAAGTTAAATAAGTTTATAAGAAAATTGATCAGAAACGAAAAAGATCCATCGATTAATCAATTCATGTAAAATACAGGGAAGCATTCGAACGTGGGCTCGAGCCTCTGTGACTTTGATCTAGGTGCGAAAATGTTGATAATCCTTTCTGCAAATTTTCCGATCCAAACCTAGGGAAAGTTGTTCAATGAACTTCGCGTAGTAAATTAAATAATATGCGTCACACAAAAACTCTTGTTCATAAAATAGCTTGCTTTATAAATAGATTGTTTTACAAAGTTCAAGTTAGCTCCATAAAAATTTTCGTGCTAGTTGCAGCGTTGCCACATATACAGATTTTTCTGTAATAATACAGATTTTCAGCATGTTTTTGACCAAGAATCTGTATATACAGATTACAGATTATTGGATATCCATGCAGATTTTATACAGATTGTGTAACAAGAATAATTTTCTAATATTTGATCATTTTACGCAACAATCAACAAACTCAATCAGACAATTCGAACAGTACTGAACTGAACTATTTTCACTATTGTCAAATATGTCAAATATAGTAGTGATGGAAATCATATTTTTTCGCAATATAATGCGAACAAAACAAAAGTTTGAAACCGTCACGCTACAAAAACAGTGAACGCAACTATCAAAAATTATTTGTTAAAATCCGAGGGGGAAGTACCTCAGTACAGTTGTCAAACGACATCAAAGCTAAATTCTGCAAGATCATGTATAAACACCACGAGGAAAGTGAGCATCAAATGAATGTTTATAATGTGAAACTAAATGAAATTAGCTCTTTCCGTCTGTTTTCCCTAAAAATACATTTTTAAATGTTTTTTTTTATTTGGCATAATTCTCTTAACTCTCAATCTAAGATGTTATACATTTTTTATCGAATTAAACCTCTTTGCGAGAAAGAATTGCACAGTAAACTTTTGCGTAGGCCTGAAAATTGAAAAATAATTTTATTCAGAAAACTACTGGACAGCTTCAAGTGATCACGAGCTTAAAAATATGGATAAGCAAAATATATCAAGCAAAATCCGCAATACAGATTACAGTACAGATTTTCTATTTTCTCTACAAATAAAAAAGATTTTTTAGCTCGGAAATACAGATTTGAATGTGGCAACACTGGATAGTAGAAAGACCGTAACTATATTTAAATCATCTTCAAGAACACCCATTGATAATAAATCCGCTTCTCTTGCATAGAAACTACGAACGTAAACAAGCGATGTGTTCCCAACACATGCTCTGCATGTATGTGTAGCAAGAGCCCTTTTGTATATTTTTTATGCTTTATTGGTATTTATTTGAAGAAGAGGGTATAATTGAATGAAAAAACTCCAGAAGTTATCACCAGGTCCACAAGTTATCGCCAGGCCCATATAATCAAACCAGCAACCATACCCACGGCATAAGACGTGCTGTGACTGTAAACAACGGAACCGGATCGCAGCAGAGACCAACCACGGAGGCATCAAACTATGCCGATTCAACATCTCTCCAAGTAATAATGATTTCCAACTCGTATTGTACCAAATTTATTTATGTTGTTCAATCATATATGGCACTAGATCAAACTTTCATCCACACATTCGCAAGTAACCTCACTTCGTCTAAAGGCAGGCGTATCGCCGGCGAGCTGGAAGTATTTTTGAATGAGCACAACAGATTATTGAAAACTTTCCCGGTTTACAAAATGACAATCACGTCATTGTCATCAATTCTGATAAAGCATCTGCTGGAGAGCACATATCTAGATTCAGTGCGTAAGCGTTACTGAAATCATAGAGGGTGTCTGCACAATGACGCGAGAAATTGTGATTCGAAGAAAAAACAATAATCTGGAATTCATCGTTGACGCTCATCGTTCATACGACTCTCTCCATGTTCTTCTTCAATAGGGCTTACGTGCCCAACGTTCGCCTTCTCATTGTAGTATTACTTGCATCATTTTTAGTAGTACTTAGTTGGGATTTCTATACCAAACAACATGCCTTGAATGTATACTGGCAAGCTCTAGAATGTGTGTGACCACAATGTAGATCAGAAGAAATATCTTTGACGAAAAATGCCCGACCGTTCTGAAAGAACAAGTTGAATATTGCACAAACATTAGACAACGTGACCCTGCTACAGGTACTCCATTCATTATGAACATCATTACTCATTTTGAAGAAAATATTTCTGAATAGCTATATAAGGCGAATAAAATGAAGGTGTGTGCTCGCTGGATTTTATGTGTATCGTATGATTTCATTATATTCTAGGTCGACATGTACACGAAGGTAGAGAGCGAACGACTGCGATTCCTGCGACATAAGTGGCTTGAGGAAGAATACATTCACTTGGGAAACGCTATCATGAGCAACGCCGTTACAGCGTCTGAGTCGAAATAATCCGAACGGATTGCAATTTTACCTCCTGAAATCCGTTCGACTTAAGTCCAATCAAGTTGTGCAAATGTGTCAATCTTGCGACGCATTTCGACATAGACAACATTGAGCTCCGTGTTCCATTTATGTGAAGCAAAAAAGCAAAATGGATATTAGAGAGAAATAAACACGCTTTTAAACCAATTTTTTTAATGAAAGACGTAGACTATTCAAATGATTATAACGACAAAAATCTATTACTTTTTTTCACTTTCAATTCAGATCAAACATTAATTAAATTAATGAAGTGCATTGCATCATGAAACATCATACCAACTTCCGTTGAAATCGTTTCATTCGTTCTTTTCATCGATCACATCCGAATAATTTTATAGATCGTTAAAACATTCAAACGCGCTTAAAATACATTAGTTATGTTTTATTCAACACCCAAAATATTCTCTAGAAATAATTTATATGGCAGAACAGCGTTTGCCGGGTCAGCTAGTCTATCTATAAAAAAAACCTAAGGTCAAATGTGTTGCTAAACGCCAAACCCGAAGAAGGAAACGTCCGATTTGAGTCATCTTTAGTGCAAAGCGCAAAACCCGAAGAAGGAATGGTCGGACCAAGTCGGACCAAAAAAAGGAAGGAAGTTCGGAAAATTCGGTAAATTGAATACCCATATTTTCGAAAATTACATCATGATAAGCGTTGTAAATGTTTGCGCTAACGAAATAGTTCTTTGTTTGAAGGTGGAAATGGATTTTCAGGCGGAATAACGCACTCCTATCTATATAAATAAAAAAGGAAGGCCAAATGTGTTGCTCATCGCAAAATCCGAAGAAGGAGGGACCTTTCCTTTTTAGAGCCGTCTTTATCTTGTTGTTTTTATTGTATTCTACCCATAGAACAATGTTACGATGAGAAAAAGTTTAGAAATTTGTTTTAAAGAATTCATATCAAAACAAACATTTCGGGCTGGCTAAACTGGGGCTAAAATATCCTCAAACTTTGTTTACCTCTATCTATAAAGATGAGAAAGTTAGATTTTTCATTTCATCGAACATTTTGGTAACCCTATTTTTGACAACATCAAAATGAACGCTTTGTCATATGTAATGATTTTGTCTAAGACAGTTTTTGTCTAGAGAATAATTTCCACTTAAATGCACTTCCTGGACCATTGGTGTAAGAATAAGAACATACCATAACTGCATGCTCGAGACAAACATATTTTTTAAATTTCATACAGTTGTAGCGTGTTTTTCGAGTCTTTTTTCGAAGAGAAGAATATATAACGACCTTTTAAATAGTTACCAAATGTTAAAGGTTCTGTATTTTCAAGTTTTCATATTTCTAATATTCTTTGTCTCAGTGTTCTTGATAAACTAAGATTTTATACCTTTTTTTGTTGGGCACCAAAAGATGATATAAAAGGATTTCCTAATCTTATTTCCTATCGCTTTAATCCTTTAGTTCACTTTCATCCAACTGTATTCTTCAACTTCCTTCAGCTTTTAGATTTCAGTCTACTATAGTTTCCTACTCAATGCCCTGTATAGACTCTATTCATCTATAATTCACTTATTCAAATCATCATTCACTTCTTCGATTGTTCTTCAGTCTGGACGTAGGACTACGTCTTTCATTTCTGTACCGGGGTGTAAGTCCGAAGTTTCGAAAACGAGAGAGTGATGCTCGGAGTGCAAGGTTTTGAACGTTAATACCTCTTTGCCGGCTGAATGGAATGGTATGATAATCACTTCATTCGAAAGACAAAATGTCCAAGATTTATATGATTGTTTATTAATGACCCGAAAACTTGTTTTAAAACAGGTTTGAAAACAGGCTATTGAAATCACATAAATCCGTATAGAAACGAATGCCCGCTCGGCAATCCACTCAGTTATGATAGGGCAGTGGTTGATGTACGATCGCTGGAATCTGTGTGTTTCCCTAACACAGATTTCAAAAACAATGTATTTTTGCATTTCGGAATATGTGCGGACTTCGAAAGTGGTATGAACACAACGGTGGTATGGACTCGGTTATTCAAGACTGTATCGAAAGATATCCCTAATTCATTCATGTATTCAGCTCATAAAACTTCTACGTATACCGTTTGGCAAAATGTTGATGACAATTCGCTGAGATAACGTCGATTGAACAATATGCGTTCAACTTACATGCCAAAATCAAAACTGAGTACCGTTCACTTGAGAGATGCAATAACTTCAGAGGGGAAGGTAAAATACATTGATCGTTTAGCCATTCTTCCGATCACATATTTTAGAAGTCCACGATAAATGAATGGAATGAGCAAGTCATCATGCCATACGGAAGACTTGCAACGAAGAACGTAATCTATCACAACGCATGAATTGATTTGGTTGCAATAGAGTTCGGAAATTGTTTCATTCAATCAATGGTTTAATCAATAATTTAATCAATACATTCAAATGCTTACTAAGTCAACGGTAGTCCTACGTCAACCTTGCGGATATATCTTAGGTATAACCCACTCATAGTTTCTCATTTGTTTCTATCTATGTGCTATAAATTGTTTCCTATTACATCACGCGCAGCATCCCGGTCCATTCTAACTCCGACAAGGGGCTTCGGTGCATGGCAGGCTTACAGGAACAATCCCAAAAAAAATTGTACGATCAAAAATAGTTAATGCATAGTGTTTACTACCTCAGCACAAAAAAGCAAGGCTAGAATTCGCACTCACGGAACATGTCTCAAGATTGGAAAAAGGTATGACAAAGTTACTAAGCATTGTGCTTCTTCTTAGTTTGTTTTCAAATTTTATTTGTTTAAACCACTTATCATAAATTTTATTGAAATTCTTACAGGTGATTTTCTCAGGCGAGGAAGAAATTCAACTTGAACGGACCGAACCACAATTTTTCTCTAAGGGAAATTTTGGGGGAGAATCTCTCATGGTCTGGGTAGCATTTTGTGACTCCGGAAAACTAGAACTTAAAGTTGTCTCAAACAAAATGAATAATTTTGACTACATTAAAGTTTTTGAAGCTGGTTTGCTACTAATGATCCACAGAAGACGAAGAGCTTATTTTCCAGCAAGTCAATGCCGGAATGCATACCAGTACTGGAACGATGACGTGGTTTAGGTCTAAATTTATGTTATGAGCTTGCCGGCCAGCTCACTGGACCAAAGCCCTATTGTGGAACTTTGATTACTACTATTCTTCAGAATGATATTGAACTGGCAACATTGCAATACTTCATACAATCATATTTCTTTCACGTAATCAACTGCTCTGGCGGTGTAACAGACTGTTGAATGATTTTTTCATCATCGACTCGGTAAAAAACTTCTAGGGGCTTCTAGGTCATTCTCAAAAGACATTTATATAAAAAAAACATTTTGAAAAATTAGTCTTACAATAAAGTAGAATAATTCTTAGGTTAGAACACATATTTCCAAAGAACATTTAATGTACCATTGAGGAAAAAGCTCTAAAATTATACATCTTCCATGAATTTTCATGTACATGGATGGACTTATCATTATGAAAACACTGTACTTCACCATAACAATCGGTCAATCACCGTCAATTATTTCAAATCGACATCGTTTTATCGAGATGTTATGGCTCAGTTGCCATATAGATGGGAAAAAGTTGCAGAAAATGATGGAAAATACTTGCATTTTTTACTTGTATGAATTATTTCTAATAAAAACTTTTTATCTGTGTTATAGTGACTTTTTTTCACGAAACAAAATTCAATATTTTCTCTTTGCTCCATTGTATTTTTACAACAAAAGCACAAAACATACTGTCATAAAAAAGCGCGTAACTTTTCAACCTGTAAACCCATTTACATAAAGTTGTCTGCGTTTGAAAGGTGAGACCTTTACCTTTCTATATTATCAACGTTCAATAGATGGTGTTACGTGTTCCATGATTTAAATAAAAAGTCCCCTTATTTATTGAACATTTTTTTATATTTTTAATGAACATAAATCAAATAAAACACAATGTCATAAATTCATTCAGACTACTATTCTACAATTGAAATCGATTCCTGTAAACAATGGGAAATTATGGGCTCAATCTTGAGCAGATTATGATTGTAATGATAACTCAAATTGTTGGTCGTTTGTTCGAAGAAGAAACCGATGAAAATCCCAATTCGAAATCCTAAATTGAAAAGTATTTTATAAAATCCACATCGGAACATTTGGTTCCAGAGTCATACATTTATATACAAAATCACCAATAAAACTCGCTGCACCCTAACCAAATTATCATTCTCTCTCAAATGACTTCCCTCCGCATCCTCCGACGAATAAAAGAAAGAAATCTGTTCTCCGATGCAAAATCATAGACGAAAAATGTTTGTCACTGCGCAGAATGAGGACCATTCTCTGGGTAAATAAATAAGTTGTATGAATTTGAGCTCTGTCCCATGCAGCTTCCATCCCTCCCACTTTGGGTCCCTAGCCAGCCAAGTTGGACAACAAAAGGACAAAACGTTCCCAGTTCATGGTTCTTTGTCCACGAAAACCACGAGCAAAGCACAAAAAAGTATATCCTTCGGATGCTTCGGTGTTGGTATTATGTAAAGCTATGCCGAAAGCTCTCGCTCCCACTCGCTAACTCAGCTTGCGTTAGTATTCTATGTAACACAACACAGAGACAGCCGTTACTTATGGTGTTGGTGCAAAAAGTGTCCTTTTTTGTGTGGGAGCTACTCGCCTTCTTCCTTCGCTCAGCTGGACACATTTCCCTGCCTTCGGTGACGCCTTTTTCTGCCGCTCTCAGTGCGGTGTTTGTCTTGAAAATATTGATTTTCCCTCTTGCGAAAACGATGAACTGTGAACTGAATCGAGAATATTCGAGCTTAAACGTGATTTTCATCCTGCACCTGAATCCCACAACTGCCGGATCCGGAGCAGTAGTACCGATCTGTCATGCAAAATGGCTCGGAATCTAGCATTAGTAGGTGGACAAGTCAACTTTTCCGCTGGCTATTTGAACAAGCCATGCGACTTCTCGAAAAGCGAAATCGACCCAATTTCCGTGATGTCTTGTTATCGCTCGGTGCTTTCTGGTGGTTTCTGCCAGCCCAAGTCGCACTCGAAGCCGCTGTCGAAGTCAACAGCGCTGTCAGCGGAGTGCAATCTGCAGTCGTGCCGTCCCAGTACTCCCACGCCACCGGTACAATTATCATTTAATTGCAATTGTTGCAGCCAGTGACGGGACGACAGAAAAAACCTGCCGTAGACAAACAGCGAGCGAGTCGTGAAAAACAAACCCTCCATCATGTCACCTCTGGTTCACACTTTTGCGCGATCGCTTTTGCATTGTTTGGCCGCGTCTCTGGGGCCCCAAGAGATCGACCTAAAACCCGACAGGCAACCAATAAATCAAGCTTGGAAGCGAGACGCGCTGCTCGGCCCTGGTGGGCGATTGCTTCAACAAAAAACACCTTATTTTCTAACACGAGAAATTTCGAAGCGTCGATTACCGGACCATGGCGCTTTCAGCTACGATTCAGCACAATGTTGATTTGTGCCGGCCAAAGTTCCATTTTTAGTCCAATAATTTATCGAGAGCGAGACCCATGCGATTACTTTTTTACACCGAAATCGTGCTGCAGACCTTGGCGACCTTTGCCAATAAATCAATACTTCGAATTCGATTTCACGGCTTGGCAGCCAAACTGCCTCACTAAAACTATAATTGCGCAAGTTGGGGGGTGGGTACCGGGTAAGACAACCCGACGACAATTTGTTCGGTGGAAGTGAGAAACAGCAACACACCGACGAGGAAAGAGTCGCAAGCCGCGACGCGATCGTCTGATCCCACGGTTTGTCAGTGTCCGCTAGAGAAAAGGAGGAATCTGTCCTCGATGCAGTGCTCAATTAGACGGCGATCGGAATGTGTGAGAAATGTTCGCTCAGACTGCATACCCGGTTCTCCGACGAATCGTCGGAAAGTTGCGAAAATTACTGCGAGGCAAATGCGGATATTCGAAATTTGCCATTCCGATGGCGTCATTTCGGGTTGGGCTCGATTGAAACGTGAGCCTGGTGAGTCTTAGGCGTCGTGCACAAGTGCACAAATTACCTAACGCGTGTAGGGAGGGGTGGGGGAGGGGGTCGAGATTTCGTTACTAAGTGTTACTTTTATTCCTGAATAAATTCACGCGCCCCTAGCTTTGGTTCTGAGACCAAAAGATGTGTATTTCCGTTAACCTACCGAATCATGATTTTGTCATAGCTGGAAAACGTCGGCTTATTCCGTCTATTATCGCAGGCAGGACACGGCATAGTCATAGTCAACTGAGGATAGTCGGTTGACTAACCGGCTGACTATATCCGTAGTCTGTTAGTAATGGCTTTTGGCTTCTTCACGCAGTTTCTCCGCCAAAACGACTGAACAGACAGTCGGGCGTTTAGTCGCTATCTCCCTCTACCGACTCGACTATATCATTTCATTCTTCCCAGTCAAATTGTCCTCATTGCATTTTGAAGTGACTTCCCCCAAAACGAATTCTTTCCCATGTATCTTTATGCATGCATCGATGTTTGACTTCAACGTGGTTTGACATACGCTACAGGTGAACTAGATTCTTTTGTATCGTACACGAAAATTACTCACACGTTTAAAACAGCGTGCAGTGTGTGCGTTATTTTGCACGCCTAATATTTACTAACTAATACTAACGCGAGGACCTTTATAGCATACTTGATAAATGTCTAAGTTCGTTGGTTTGAGTTCACGATGGGTAGATAATGAACCGTCCATTGATGGGGTAACTACTTTTTTGCGTCAGGAGTCAAGTTTTCATTCCTCATTATGTGGACGTACAATAAGATAGCATACGGGCTTACAAATTTAGTGTCAGGGGGAAATGGAAATGTGGATTGAAGTCAGTTGAATGAAGAGGCAGATTTGTCTTCATTAGTCGAGTCAGTTAAAATTAGAGATGGGCAAAACAGTTCACTTTGATGAACGGTTCACTCACTAACCGTTCATCTAAGTGAATCAGTTCTTTTGAACCGTTCTTTCGCTCTTTCGTTCAGCGGTATTAAGAACAATATAGAATGTTAGCTAGAACCCAACATCAATAGACAGCTATTAATTGATATCGTTGGATTGGATAGTGTACGTATGGGATTTATATTTTTTAAATTTAGTGGGGAAAGATAAGCTGCTTCTTCTTTGAAAGTTACAAACTGTATGTGAAAATAGGTTTATCGGTCGACAAAAGTTTATATAATAATTTGATGCACACAAAATATGTACAATTTTTCATATTCTCTTTTTGGAGAACACACATGTTCCATGTAAGATCATATTTCATAATGTTCATTCAGGGGAAAAAATCAGCAGCGATCATCACTAACAATCAATCATACAAACAATCACGATAACACGTACACGCAATATACCAAACAATGAATTGATAGGACCGAAAAAACGTTTTTCTCAACTAACTTTTCTTACTTAATCCATGAATCGCCCCAGCTTCCCCCAGATTTTTTTTCTGATAATCAGGAAATATATGAATGTTACGCGGAATTGAAAGAGTACATGAAATTGAAAATATATAGTTTTGCTTTTAAATAAAACTACGAAAATCTAATTTAATTTTTAACCCAAAATTGAGTATACATTAACACAATAAAACCTGCGTTACATGCATTTTGCTCGTAAAAAACAATATTGTTTTATTTTCCTTACAAGCATTCTCGTTATTTTTATCCATTCCGTCCATCGCAAATCAGTTCAGCTGCACTCGTTAGTTCGCAAACAGTTCGCCCGCCAACACTTCGTTCTCAAACAGTTCGTACTCAAACAGTTCACTCTCAATCAGTTTTTCCCCATACAGTTAACTCGCAAACAGTTCGTTCTGAACCAGTTCATTCACAAACAGTTCACTCTCCATCAGTTCACTCTCAAACAGTTCACTCGCAAATCGTTCTTTCGGAATCAGTTCGTTCAGAAACCGTTCGCTCGCAATCAGTTCGTGGGGAGAACTACCGTCCTTTGTAAAAGAACGACCGTTCGTTCACTCTTTTCGGCGAACTAGTTCTTTCGTACCTTTCGTGAACGGTTTGCCCATCTCTAGTTAAAATAACCACTGACTGGACTAGTTCACCAGTCATGCTCGCTAGTCAACGCTAGTCAATTCATTTTCTAGTCAAGTCGTTTTTTTGTTGGCGGTGACTGCCGAAGCAGTTCTAGTCGAAGCTGAGCTACTGGGAGTAAAGTCGGTCTTCATTTTTCACCGTCGAAGATTTCGGGCTCTGATCGCAGGATGCAAAATAAAGCTAGGGCTCCTCGATCATGCTGAAGTAGTTCTATGTGTTCCAATATACGTTGCAGTTTGTTCAGGAAGGCACTGTTCTTCGAACACTTTTCTTCATGGGATCGATTTTCAAAGTGTGTGCGAGCTGCCTGAATTCGAGATTATTCGGTACCAAAGAATAATCAAGCCAGTAACCATAATTAATGTGGGTGGAGGACCAGACGAGAACCCTCGTATTAAAAAGGTCATAGATATTTTCGATCTATCATTTTAATCAACTGAATTTTGATGCAATATTAGTTGCTACAAATTCTCCAGCACACAGGGCATTCAACTGAGTTGGATTGTCCCCCTTTCCCGGCAGGTTAAATACTTCCTCGTGATCATGAGGGATCTCACTTGGATGAAAAACTCGAAACAAGGAACCCGGAAATGGAAACAAACCATTTTTAGCAATCGATGGATCTGCCGTCAAAGCAGAATATAGGGGAAGGGTGGTGAAGACGGACACCTTAAGTAAACGTCTTCACCACCCGAAAAATCAAGATTGAGTCGGGAAAGACGGACACTTGGCGGGAAAGACGGACACCTGGGGTGGGAAAGATGGACACTATCTTAAAATTCAGGTTTATGTACTCGATAAATTTTGGTGGTCTGCAAATAGGCCTTAAAATGATCGACCAAAAAGGCTAGACTGAAATCACCTGAAGGACTTGCAAGCAACTCGGTCCAATCGCTATATCTGTACCAAGGGGCTGTCCACATACCACGTGGGGGAGGGGCGGGGGAAGTGGGTACTGATAGTGTCCACGTGGACACGTTAAACAAATATTTTTCAAAGGTACATTGATGTCTGTTTTGAAAAATAAATGAAATCGTTTCTGCATTCTCAATAATGTTGAAACATTCCGCCCATTTTGGGTACTCCATCCCAGCAAACATTAAATCGTATAATTTTGCACGTGCTAAGTCTTACAAGAAATCAGAATAAATCATAATCGCATATAATATCAATCGAAGTAAATATCGTGTATATTTGAAATCGCATAAAATGTAAAAACTCGATTTTATATATCATTATCAAATTAAGTCGCAATTCGGTATAATAAACATCAGTTTTATGATGTACATTGTCATAAAATATATTTAGTCCGCATCATATGCGTATATTACGCTGATGCAGTTTGTGTGTCGTATAAACGTATAATATAAATCGATTCAGTACTGCAGTAAATCGTGTTGCATGCTGAAGAAAATCATGAAACAGTAAATCATATTGGATCCTAATAAAGAACATATTACATCATATTGAAATGTCAATGAAATGCTTCAACAAAGACACAAAAATGGACTTCTGAATATCAGCACTCGAAATTGCTGATGTTCGATGAAAGTAACAACGCCAAACATCCCTTCTAATGATACATACAGCAAAACGAAGTGACTATGCCATTGAACGCCAATCTTAGATTTATACCACATCGAATTTGGCACATTGCTTTGCAAGATTGCCAGATTTATTTATTATATTCATTATAATAGTAATCAGAATTTAGTTGGAAATGATTGAGAAAACAAATTATATAGTAAAAATTGTAATAAAAATAATTTAAAATTGAGATAGTTTCATTGATATTCATTTATTTTTCATTATTCCAGTTAAATGATATTATATATTTGGTTTCTATAATAGGGAAATCAAAGATCCTTTTCTTAAATAATAAAATCGGCAACCAGGAATGACTGATCCTACTGCATAGAATATATTAGGTTATATCATATCGAATCATATGTATGAGTTTCAACCGCTGTTGAATTAAATTTCAGATAGCCGCGCGAGATAGCTGGTGGATGATAATCCAGACGACCGGAGTTCGAACCCACATCGGATCAGTTTCACCAAACATCAATCTGTGCCATTTTAAACATTTATATTCCACTCACAACACAAGTAAATTAAATTATTATTATTTCTACAAATATAAATACTCATATATAAAAATGGCGATTCGTGAGGCTATAATAAACATTTTACGAAAATATTTTGTCGACCGCGAGTAATCGGTTTCCTATTTCATTAACCATAGAATTAAGGAAACAACATGTTGATATATGCTAGTTGAAATATAGTTAAGAGTTTGGCTCCATTAAACTTATGTAACTGAGCCTGTAAAAATAAACGGATTAATAAAAAAAAAAAAAAAAATATTTTGCGCCATTTGTTTTTTTTTCTATATCTGTAATAAATCGTATATGAGTATGGCAATAGTCGTATTTGGTGCTTTGACAATTCATGAATATATTCATATTAGATCGCAATTCAATTCAACATAATCGCTATTAAAGCCGGTCAAAGTTGCATATTCATCCAAACAAATTCGGTAAGCATTTGCCATGTATGTATATGGCCTTCTCTTTTGCATGCATATGCCAGTTAGGCGCATTATATGCCAACCAAATTTTAGGGCATATGATGTTATATATAGGCTTGTTATGCGATTTAATGTTTGCTGGGATATTTATCCATAAAATGGTTATGTCCAATTTTCCATATCATCGAACTTCTTCACTTAAATATGTATTATAAATGAAACCCACATAAACTGTGAGCGATCAAGCTCCCGTTGATAGTAGAGGATCATTGTTTTCAACTTCTAAGCTACGTTATACAGTGGATCCCCGATTAACCGCGGAATAGTCGGGCTAGCTCACCGCGGATCACGAAAATCGCGGATAACACAACAAATGACTAAAAATGAGGTGCAAACACAAAAAACAGATATTTCAGTATGAAAACAATGTTTTATCAATACAGGAATCATCAAACTATCCATCTGTAAGGTCGTGTACACCAGTAGTCAAATAATGTGAAAGTCAATACCAAAACAGAAGAACAAAAACCTACCACTCATTATCAAATTTAGGGTAGGTTCATAGAATTACCATGGAACTCGCTTTCGCGGATAAACCGCACCGCGGATTATCCGCTCGCGGATAATAGGGGTTCTACTGTATTTGAGCATAAACGGAACTCTTTGGTTTAACCACAACGCGATGGCGTCGAAACAACAAGCATTTCGCGACCGCGTTGTGCGGTTCTCCGGAACGTGTGAAAGTCAAGGTTTACAGTTTACAGTAGACTACTTTCGGGACGAAAATGTGCCGGTAAACACTGTCTACTGGATCCTGGCAACCCGGAACGTTGAGCCGAAGACCGGTAGTGGCCGTCCGGCGAAGATCATGACGAAAAAGAAGAAGTAATCTCTGTTCGCTGTTCGACAACAAGGATGGTACGAGTTTGCGTGACGCCGCTCTCATATATTATTATATCTAATATATTTTCAAAATATTGTTTTCTTTGTTCTAATTATCGCTCCAATATCAGAATCTCTCAGTCAAAGTTCAATAAAGAAGTATGCCTAAATTCATTGCTTTCGACAAAGTTTTTTAATAGTACTACGATTAGCTTCAATTACAGCAACATTCAATTGAGCATTTCAGAAGTCTTCAGAAAAAACTCTTTTCGATTGACACTCGTGTCTCGGATATTGTAAAAGATGGCCAATACGCAAACTCGGTTGATGCGAAGGAATCAACCTTGCGAATCTGGATTGGCACTTTAATGGGTTGAAGTAAGAAAAAATGTCGAGTGAATTACCCTTCTTAGGGGGTCTTCGTAGCCTATTTGGTTGCGTGTCCGCTACTAAGCGAACGATCATGAGCTCATAACTCAGGAACTCTCAACTGACCATCTTAGTGTGTTATTTTAGCTACTATGTCCACGCAACAATCATCATGTGTCGGTAATCCCAGTCCCTTATCGCTCATATTTTCGGTCTGCTGCATCGGTAATTGGCACTATTAAAAACGCAACAAAGGAAGCCCCATATCAACAGTCCCACTGTGAACAGCCCAACTGTGAACATTCGAACAATAGCAATATTCTCACGCCGAAAAAAAAAGGCGACATGTGTTTTGCATCGATAGAATTGGAATTCTCTCGCGCCTAAACGGCTACTGTGTTATAGATAAAACAAATGTTTATCGTTAGATAGCGATACTCTTACGCCTCAAAATGATAACAGTGTAATATACAACAATAGTTATGTTGAGATTAAAAAAGTCACAGGAGGGTTGTGTCCGAGGCACGACCGCATAGTCGACGTAGGATTCCGTTAGGTTATCTGTTGATTTTGGACATGTTTGAAGAATTACATCGTTAAACTCTTTAATAATAATTTGGTGGCCCTGAAGAGAGCCGTTTTGTTTGGTTGTTGGGTATTGTTTGTTAACTCCACCAGTGTTTACCGAGTGATGATGGCAGAAGGGTGACAAACAGTCGTTGGATGGTGCGTATCAGATAAAAGATACCGAAGTGGAACGAGATATGATGAAAACCGCCCTCTGTGATCCTAGACGAGTTGCCTCCTGTGATATGTATGGATGAAATAAAGAAAAAAAAACTCACCAATGTAATACAAAATAATTACCATTACCGAACACAATTATAATTTTTTTCTCATCAGTAAAAACATGTTTCTTTAATATAGAGAAAACATATTTGAAATGGAAAAGGTAATTTTCTTTCATAATTTTTACTTTCTGAGTGTTTATTCAATCCAATGCGAATTTTAATTGGACTTACACCACCTAATACTATATGTAGAGGATATGGGAAATCACTTTTTCTAATATTTCTTCACTTTTCCAATTTTCCTCGCCGTATAAACTTCTGTTGGGTGGTATTGAATACAACAAAACAGACAGCTTAAACCAAACGACTTGTTCTCGAGCCGGAACACACCTTGGTTTTTAATTTTAGGAAATTAATATAAATCGTTTCATACATCAAGTCATTTTCAACACAACTGCTACCATATACAATTTTACACTTACATTTGTGCTAAATTTTTCACAATACACGATCGATCATTGATATGAAATTTTACGAAGCAACCAACATCAAAAGCTCGTTGGTTGCTTCGTAAAAAAAACAACAAAAACACTCGTTCGAGAACTCGCGAGCTGATCGGACAAGTTTGAGAATCGATCCGATAACGGTGTTTTTTTTTCACGCAGATTTATATTGTGCTTTTTTCATCAGCGCTTGCGAGTGAAGCGAGCTCAATAAAAAGTGGTGCACGATCGAGACGCTGAGGATCCACTTCAGATCAACACACATTCATCACACGCTACACAGCAGCGGCAAGTAGAAGTTTATTTTTCTATTGTTCCATTTATCATTCCTTCAACCTCCTGTGTACGATTTACACCATTGTCCAAGATTGTATTTACCAAATCGGCAAGCGTTGGCATTAGGGGTGTACATTTTTCTTACATTACCGTTGAACTTTTGTTGAAACTTTTTTTCATTTTTGAATTTATACAATAAAAATTTGAAATAAATATAATTTATACATACCTTGAATACAAATATAATTAATTTACTCATTTATTTTTTTCTATTTTTTTATTATTCTATACTGTTCACATCGAACAGGTGACTAATTTATTATTATGGCTGAGGGCGGGGAGGATCCCCCCTCCACGTCATTGAATGTTTCTGATGCTGACCCACCTCCTGAAGAGCAGGAGGATGAAGCAGACGTTGAGGAGGAAAATTCTGTGTATGAAGTAGAAAGTTCTGAAGATGAGGAAATTGATGAAAAACATGATTTTCGTCTAAAGGAATACCCGGAGGGATTCAAAGGTCCATTAATTGTATACTTTAGACGAAAATCAAAACCTCTTAATGTCATTCGCATCTCAAAAGAACTAACGCAGAAATTTTCCAAAGTTACTGAAATTACTCGGATGGGGCCAGACAAATTACGAGTTGTCGTCTCTTGCAGGACCCAAGCGAATGCAATAACGCGCTGTGATCTCTTTGCGATTGAGTATCGCGTATACGTACCCTGTTGCAACGTTGAAATAGACGGTGTAATAAACGAAAAGGGTTTGACTCGAAAAGAGATACTCGATGGTGTCGGTCGCTTCAAGAACTCCTCACTTAAAAGTGTGAAGATTCTTGAAAGCGATCGACTGAAGTCTGTGTCACTTAAAAATGACAAACGAGTTCTCAATCGGACAAACTTTTTTCGTGTGACATTTGAGGGTTCCGCTCTTCCAAACTACGTTGCAATAGGTGCACTTCGTTTACCTGTTCGGTTGTTTGTACCCCGGGTATTGAAATGCAACAAATGTATGCAACTCGGCCACACGGCCGCCTATTGTTGCAATAAACAACGTTGCGCAGATTGTGGAGAGATGGGACTTCTTGCGCAAAAGAGCGCAAGTGTCTTCATGGCGACGAGGCTCCACATGATCTTTCTCAATGCCCGGTGTACATACAACGAGGGGAAAAACTCAAGCGTTCCTTAAAGGAACGTTCCAAGCGGACTTATGCAGAAATGCTTAAGAGTTCCGCTTCAACGACTCAGGACAATCCCTACTCCATTCTGCAGAACGACGAGCCTGTTGCTGATGCTCCCAATGCAGGAAGTTCCGGTACATCGCAGGGTGCCATTAGGAAAAGAAAAATTACTTCTTTTCCATCACTCCCCAGAAAGAAGACCGAAACTTCCCAAGTTGGAATGAAACCTCGTATCGAACGTGCTGAGAATAGACCGAAGCAAGTACCTCCTGGTTTAAGCGGTTCTTCTACGCACCAGGGGTCCTCAGCACTTCCCGGAGCAGAGCCCAACACGTCTGTTCCTTTTTCGCGGTCGAGGCAACAGCCACAATCTGGCTTGCTTGCGCTTTCTGACCTGGTGGACAATATTTTAAACGCTTTAAATATAAATGACCCTCTTAAAAGCATAGTATTATGTTTGCTCCCGATTGTGAGAACATTTTTGAAAGAAAAATGTGGTTTTTTAGCAGCGTTCATTTCCCTCGATGCCTGATTCAGTGCAAGCGGTCAAGGATTTGTAATACTGTAATACAGTGGAATTGCAGAAGCATCATCCCTAAACTAGATCAATTTAAATTTTTAATTCATAGTTCTAACTGTGATGTATTTTCCCTCTGTGAAACATGGCTTTCTTCAGCCGACGAACTGAATTTCCACGATTTCAACATTATTCGCCTCGATCGAAATGACTCGTTTGGTGGCGTACTATGTGGGATCAAAAAATGTCACTCCTTCTATAGAGTCACTCTCCCATCGATGACAGGCATTGAAGTTGTCGCTTGCCAGACACAAATCAATGGCAAAGACCTCTGCATTGCCTCGATATATATTCCTCCAAGAACTATGGTTGGCCGCCATCAGTTTTTTGATATCATCGAGGCACTGCCGGAGCCGCGGCTAATCTTAGGTGACCTCAACTCCCATGGAACAGCATTCACTCTACGATGACAACCGTGCCACTTTGATTTATGATCTGTGCGACAACTTCAAATTGACAGTTTTGAATACTGGGGAAGCAACTAGAATAGCCAACCCTCCTGCACGGGCAAGTATGCTAGACATATCACTTTGCTCTTCTTCGTCATCCCTGGATTGCACGTGGAAGGTAATCCAAGATCCCCACGGTAGTGACCACCTGCCAATAATTTTATCGATCGCCAATGAATCAGGTTCTCGTGAGTCAGTCGATATTGCGTATGACCTCACGAAAAATATTGACTGGAGAAAATTTGCAGAAATAATATCTGAAGCACTTGTTTTAATGCATGAACTTCCTTCACTCGAAGAGTATAATTTTATATCGAGTTTGATTTACGAAAGCGCACTTCAAGCTCAAAAGAAACGTGTTCCTGCTACCACTTTCCGACGTCGTCCTCCATCACTTTGGTGGGACAAGGAGTGTTCAAAGGTCTACCTTGAAAAATCATCCGCTTTCAAAAAATTCCGGAAAACTGGACTAGTGGAATGGTTTCGAAAGTACCTAGCTCTAGAAGCCAAACTAAAAGGTCTGATTAAAGCAAAAAAGCGTGGATATTGGCGAAAGTTCGTCAATGGTTTGTCAAGGGAGACCGCTATGAGCACTCTTTGGAATACGGCTAGGAGAATGCGTGGCTGGAACCATACAAATGAAAGTGAGGAATACTCTGACCGATGGATTTGCAAATTTGCAAGAAAGGTTTGTCCCGATTCCGTTCCTGCACAAAACGTCGTACGCGACATTCCGCTCCAATGCGATTATGAGAATTTTTCGATGGTAGAATTCTCAATTGCCCTCCTCTCATGTAACAATTCAGTTCCGGGGTCGGACAAGATTAAATTCAACTTGTTGAAGAATCTTCCCGACTTGGCGAAACAGCGTTTGCTGAACTTGTTCAACAAGTTTCTGGAGCTGAATATTGTCCCACATGACTGGAGGCAAGTGAGAGTGATAGTCATACGGAAACCCAACAAGCCGGCTTGCGATCACAACTCGTATAGGCCGATTGCAATGTTATCCTGTATTCGTAAATTGTTAGAGAAAATGATTCTACTTCGTTTGGACAAGTGGGTTGAAGCGAACAATTTGCTGTCAAATACGCAGTTTGGCTTCCGCCGAGGTAAAGGGACGAACGATTGTCTGGCGCTGCTATCTTCTGAAATCCAAATCGCATTTGCTCGCAAAGAACAAATGGATTCCGTTTTCCTCGATATCAAAGGGGCATTTGATTCAGTTTCCATGGAAATTCTCTCAGAGAAACTTCATAATCGTGGACTTTCATCAATTCTGAATAATTTACTGTCAGAAAAGCACATGTTTTTCAATCATGGCAGCTTGAAATCTTCTCGATACAGTTTTATGGGCCTACCACAAGGCTCCTGCCTAAGCCCCCTCTTGTACAGTTTTTACGTCAATGATATGGATGATTGTCTAACTAGAGACTGCACGCTGAGACAACTTGCAGACGATGGAGTTATTTCCATCACGGGTACTAATCCCGTCGTTCTGCAAAAGTCGTTGCAAGATACCCTGAACAATCTGTTCACGTGGGCTCTCAAGCTGGGTATCGAATTCTCTACGGAGAAAACTGAAATGGTCGTTTTTTCTAGGAAGCACGAACCCGCCCAATTCCAGCTTCACCTATCCGGCAAAACGATCCAACACTCTATGTTTTTCAAATACCTGGGTGTATATTTTGATTCTAAGTGTACTTGGGGGAGACACATTGCGTATTTGAAACAGAAATGCCAGCAAAGAATCAATTTTCTTCAAACAATAACCGGAACATGGTGGGGTGCCCACCCAGGAGACCTCATTCAGTTATACAAAACAACGATATTATCAGTGTTAGAATATGGCAGTTTTTGCTTCCGATCAGCTGCCAGGATTCATATTCTCAAGCTGGAGAGAATACAATATCGTTGCCTGCGTATAGCCATGGGGTGTTTGCATTCGACACATACGATGAGTCTCGAAGTTTTGGCAGGAGTACCCCCGCTTACTCTTCGGTTCACAGAATTATCCTACAGATTTCTCATCCGTTGCAAGATCATGAATCCATTGGTAATTGATAACTTCGAAAATCTACTCCAACTGACTCCTCAGTCAAGTTTTATGTCTTTATACCATGAGTACCTTACCCACGACGTGCACCCTTCACCAGGCATCTCCAACTAAGTTTGCTTCCCATACTTTTGCAATTCCTCTGTCATTTTTTATCTGTCCATGCGACAAAAAATTCATGGAATCCCAGATCATCTACGCTCCGATTATATTCCGCCGATATTTTCGGCAGAATATGGGAAAGTTAGATCTGATAAAATGTTCTTTACTGACGGTTCATACATAAACGGGTCCACTGGCTTCGGCATCTTCAATGAAAATTCCAGTGCCTCTTTCAAACTCAAAGATCCTTGTTCCGTGTATGTCGCTGAACTGGGTGCGATATACTACGCACTGGGGATCATTGAAACATTGCCCATCGACCACTATTTTATTTTTTCAGACAGTCTCAGCTCAATAGAGGCAATCCGCTCAATGAAGGTTGATAAACGCTCATCTTATTTCCTAACTAGAATAAGACAACTATTGAGTGTTTTGGTCGAAAAATTATTCAAGATTACCTTAGCATGGGTTCCCTCTCATTGTTCGATTCCGGGGAATGAGAAAGCGGACTCGCTAGCTAAGGTGGGCGCTCTAGAAGGCACACTTTTTGAAAGGCAAATTGCTTATAATGAATTTTTCCACATTCCTCGTCAGTACACGCTCGTAAGTTGGCAGCGCATGTGGAGTGGAGATGAGTTCGGTCGTTGGTTACACACGATTATCTCTAAGGTTTCGACGAGTGCATGGTTCAAGGGATTGAATGTAGGTCGTGATTTCATTCGCGTGATATCTCGGCTTATGTCCAATCACTACAACCTAAACGCGCATCTCTATCGCATTGGGCTCGCAGCAAACAATCTTTGTGATTGTGGCGATGGCTACCACGACATCGAGCATGTTGTCTGGTCGTGTATCCGGTTCCATACTGCTCGCTCTCAGCTCTCTAGAGCACTGAGAGCACAAGGCAGACAATCGGAGATCCCCGTCCGGGATATCTTAGGTAGCCGTGATCCTGATCTTCTGCTTCATCTATACCTGTTCCTCAGAAACGCCGATGTCAACGTTTAATGATGTTTCCTTCGTTGTGTCCCCGTGTTATATCCCTCCTATCCGATCGATAAACTTTTACTTAGTCGCGGCAATACATACACACACTCTTTACAGATACACGGGCCAAAGGTTGTGCAGTCCACTGATCATTCAACAAGAGCCAAAGGTTGTACCGCTCATGACAACTCTACATGAACTGATGATTGCGCCGGTTAGTCCTGGATTCCTCGAGTCGAGAAAGACGCACCACGCTAGATATGATATACAGACTAGGGGGGCGTTGCTGATTAAGGGTCAGATGCATCCCAATAGGAAGTATCCCGTGTCGGGCACACGTACAGAGCATTGGAGACAGCAACATCCGAATTACGAAAACACTTGTAATACTAACCTCGAGCCAACCGCGAGTATACGGTTACATATTACTAACATAGATAATAAGAAAAATTGTCAAAGTATTGAACTCCCGGCTCCGTGAGGCTAACGCCATATGAGCCTTGATAAAAATATATATTTTGGAAAAAAAAAATCAAAAGCTCCAAATTTAAATTTTATTTGCTAGAATTAATCGTATCACTCACCTTACTTCCAATACAAAAATGCCCTCGACTTACATATATTTGCAATGCCGATTTCCCCCAGACAGCTTGGTTTTGATGGCTCTGTTAGGGAACACATTTCGGTTGGAGCAAAAGCTCCCCCTACTGCCATGTATTTGCAATGTCGATTTCCCCCAGGCAGCGTGGTATTGATGTCTCTGGTAGAGACCCGCCGCATGTGTCGTCAATTTCCACCAATCAGAAGTGGGTATTTCCGTTAGGATAGGTTGAGATTTTTCAATTGTTCGATAGTTAGTTTTATGACATATATTATTTTCTTCAATATAAAAAATTGTTATGGAGTGCCGAAATCGATTGATGCATAAATTTCATCAATCCATCATAAAATGACTGAGCAATAATCGTTTGAAATTGGACAATTTTCACGATATTCTCAATTTTCGTTTTTCAATTTGTACCCCAATATGTTCCCGAAAGACGTAATCCTACGTCAAAATGTACACGAATGAATTCGGCTCTGTTACAGTTGAATTGCTAAATGAGCCTAATAAAATAAACTGTGTTGGGATAAAAAAAATACCCTTCTTCCTGGAACAAACTAAATTTGGCTGCCTTCGCACTAATTCCGTACGGAACGAGCAACGAACGGGAGTAGAATCAATCTATTAAATATCAAACTAAGCGGAAGGATCAACGAGTACGAAATCTTCACGAACTCCGAGCGTAAATTATACAACTATTGCTGCGAACGTTGGAAAAATTGAATCTGAAGAACTCTCGTCAGTCAATTCAATGGGAAGTTTCGGATTAAATCGTACGACACGATTCTAAAGACTACTTAATTTATTCAGAGAACTTTGTGCCTTGGTAGAATCCGCTTTGCAAATACACGTAAGTCGGGGGTATTTCTTGGTGTTGAGTACTTTTGTACCCGCTTGTCGTTGTGCAGACCGGAATATGTTTCTCTAAAACGTACATTTAAACTGACAAGCCTGGGAAAATCGTCATTTCAGATACTAGGGGTGAATGAACTTTTGCGGTTCGAGAACTACGTAAACCTGAGAGATGCAATAATTTCAGATTTCCCTCTGAAATTATTGCATCTCAATACAATAATCGTTTGAAAATTCTTCCGTTCACATATTTTGGTAGTCCTAGGCATCACATCAAACGTAAAAAGACGTTCATCAAATTTATTTGTAACAAAGAACATAATCTATTACAAAAATTTCAATGCATTCTAAAATCATACTCGATGTGGTAAACAAGTGGATTGCATAGTATAATTGCGTAGTTCTACGTCGAAAATATGCGGTCGTGTCCTAGATACAACCCCTTACATTTTTGACGTAGGACTACGTCTTTCATTTCTATACCGGGGTGTAAAACCAAAGTTTCGAAAACGAAAGCGTTACGCCGGAGACCGAGATTTTGAGTGTTAATAGCTCCTAAACAACTGAACAAAATGGTATGATAAACACTTCATTCGAAAGATAAAATGTCTACGCGTTCTATACTTGTTACTTTCTGATCCAAAAACTTGTTTCAATAGTCTTAAATTTGCTTTCAAAACAGGCTATTGAAATCACCAATCGGTATATAAGCGAGCGCCGCTCGGAAATCCACTCAGTTCTAATTGAACAGCGATTGGAGCATGTTGTCGCTGTTGTGGTGAAGATCTTCATTTATGATCAAAGCGCGGATGAACGGTGTCACCAAGAGCCTGTTTGTGCACCTTAGGCCAGACGAGAATCCATCAGGAGGAGAGTGATGCCACAGATGGTTCCCCGGGAAGATCTCGAAGCAGCCGCTACACACACATACACACATACACGCGCGGAATTCTTTCCGTTTGGCCAAATATGTTTCAATCAAGTGCTATTAACAGATGGTTATCGAGTTAGCATAAACCACTGGTGGGCTTCCAGTATCGAGGAAAATGTGGAAATATCCAATCGTTACTGAAAAATAATCTGCCAGTTCCTCTGGGAATTTAAAATTACATTCATTTGAAAGAGTTTATTTTAATGTTTTCTATCCATGTAACACTGTGACCAAATACATTTGGTTTTGTGATTTTTCAATCAATCGCAATTAACAGGATAGCTTCTGAAGATTATTCTTCCACATCAGTAGGATATTTCCGTATCCAATATTGGATGCATAAAACCTTGTGCCTCCAACGTAACGCTCTCGTTTTCGAAGTTCTCCAAATATTCATTCATTTAGAATGAATTCAGATTCAACTTCAAACAAATGATCTCTAAATCAACGATAGTCCTACGTCACCCTTGCGGTTATACCATAGATATAACCCACTTCCTGTTTTTTTTTATTGCCAAAAAAGTTTCTTCATATTTTATTTAATGCGTCATTTGATTATATGAGGGGCTTAGAATGCAAGGGGTGTAAGTAACTTGATCGATTACTCTTCATCAACTTTTTATTTAGTTAATAACTCAACTGCAAAAACGTTCCAATTTAAGTTTGCTATAGAATCCGATAGATGAGGTTCTGACCTACCTTCCACATTGTGAAAAACAGTTGGGAATGTATTTGCTGCGAAGTTATGACCAAAAGAGAGAGTCGATGTAGAGAAATCGATCAAATCACTTACACCCCTTTCATTCTAAGCCCCTCATATGTTATTGATTAAGATGTGATTTTACGACTACAAGAAAAAAAATTATTTGATTGAAATTAGAAACAGAAACAAAAACAAAGGAATGTACAACAGTAAACAGTCCTTTGAAGTCACCGAAAAAATGTTTCTAATTTCAGTAGGGTTATTTAGAGTGCAATCCTAATGTCGGATGGAATCAATAGTGTTTTCGTTTTTGCTGTGGAAACAATCTCCACCTTAAAACTATTAGAAAAGCAGATACGAGGGTCGTTCAAAAAAAAAATTCAGTGCCTCAGAAACCGCGGAAAAATAAAGTTAGGACAAAAAACAAGGTAATTTTCGTAATCTACGTTTTATTTTCTATTCTACTACATGATCGCCGTAACGTTCGAGGCATTTTTCATAGCGTAGCACGAGTTTTTCTATTCCGAGCGCGAAGTGCGTAGCGTCCAAATTTTTGAAGTACGATGTAACTGCGTCACAAATTTTTTCAATGTTATCGAATCGTTGACCGCCGAACGCCTGTTCCATAACCGGGAATAAGGGAATAAGTGAATTTTTTCAATTGCTCTTGAGTTATTTGAAAAAAAATCGACCATCTCTTCTTCACGCAGAGTCGAAAGCGCTAAGACCAAACGTCAATCATTGCAGCTTCTCGATGGATTGGCAAATGGTCAATCATTTGTGGAGATAAGGACTGGTAGGTTAGTCTCGTTTTTTAACCGTTCTAGGAGTTTTTTGCTTCGTTTCAAACATGTTCGCTTCAACCTGGGCGTCACTTAAATAACGTGACAGTTGCCAAACGCTTCTCGTACAGACCGAACTTTATCGTTGCTAGGAAACCGAACAAGTACTGCTGAGACCACGAAATTTAGTGAGAGTGAAGGAGAACATCGAACTACTCGACTGCCACTTTCCAAATTTCTCTGCTGAGAGCAGTCACGATTTCACTGACCGAATTATGGCTATACTTGATAATGTGAATATGGTATCACGATTAAAGTGAACGTTCCTTTAATCACCGAAAATCATCAAAATCAAAATCATATTTTTTTGTTTGTTTCAATATAGAAACTTCTTAAATGCAAACATACTCCAATACCGTTTCGATTTCACTCGAACTACTTTCTTCTTCTTTCTTTGTTTTTAAAAGGCTTTAAACTTTGCAGTTCATTCGCCTCTAATCGAACTACTTTTCTTGAGCCATTCTATCTAAATCAGCTTGAATGTGAGAGATAGCGATGCGAAGCGTGTTTTCCAAATGACAGTGTCAGCGATATCAGTGATTTTGTTCCTTGACTTTGATTTCACTTCTTTCACAACTGAAACAATTGCTCACCAATATTGTGGGTTCAAACAAGGAAGTAATAAATTGAGCATGTTATATTAGTTCTGCAAACTGCGCTTCTGGAACAAATCTCCAAGACACCATGACACCAAGACACCATGGTTTTCAAATTTGTTTTTTAGCTCTAAATCACACGGCGTTTCTCGAGTTCCATCTGCATGTTTTCAGCGGCATGTACATCATCGAAACTGAATGGGTAGAGAAAATTGGAGAATTATTCCATGTGCTTTGAAGTACCAAAATCTGCGA
Source organism: Toxorhynchites rutilus septentrionalis (assembly GCF_029784135.1). NCBI lineage: Eukaryota > Metazoa > Arthropoda > Insecta > Diptera > Culicidae > Toxorhynchites > Toxorhynchites rutilus. The sequence continues at coordinate 300,495,715 of NC_073746.1, read as the reverse complement.
GAAAAATAAGCATTAATCTACTGCAGTGCGTCAACATTTTTCCTAGTTGTCGAAATTCTCAATGTCAGAAAATGGGTAAAATGAAAATTTCCCATTTGTTGTTTGAACTTGAGTTTGTTTTCGAGTGACAGAAAAAAAAGAAGAAAAGAAGCATGAAACTCACGATGATTCAATGCGCGCGAGTTGATTGATTATTTGGACGGTATCCTCAAGACATCCTCGAATCCTACATTCATAGGTACAAGGCAAGCCAATTTCTCGGTTACTTCGGAATCCTTCTCTCATCTATCTCCACTGAATAAAATACATAGTCGGCAGCTCGTTCTTTCAAACTTTCAAACAAACCATTTTCGTTCCTAATTCAGCCAATTTTCCAGCATAGGCTGCGGCAACAAACTTGTCGATTTTTGACGCATGTTTCGACTCATATTATTGATTCAGATCAAACCTTCAAAACAGCAGCAGCTTCATTACAAATCAAATAATTCATTTTCTGATTCATGCACGTAAAAAAGTATATTTCAGACAATTTTCCCTGAAATACACGTCCTTTGTCAGCCACTTTACTTTTTTACTAGTGCAAGCTTCCATTTTGCTTCAATTTACACAACACACCTCACATCGATAAAAAGCGATTGCCAATTGACGAATTTACTTTGGATTTACAACCAGATGGCGCAACGATAAAAATGAGAATGTTTTGTTTTTTTGGTATGAAATTCGTTCAAATTTTCTAGAAAAATCAGAATTTATCTTCAAATTACCCGGTTTCATGTATTCTTTCCACGCTAGAAAATCATCATGCGACATCTACATTAGAGCTCAGAACCACAAAAGTGAGGGTGTTTGTTTATTTTACGCACTGAAAAGCAAGATTCGGTGGTGTTAATTCATTTTATTTCAATTTAGATTCATTTCAGCCATTGAATGTCGTCAGTATGTGGTAAGAAAGTTGGAGTTTTGTATATTTATGATGGTTTCAACACGCGATTTGACCAAAGTCATTGATAATCTTCGAAAATTTTAAGTTTGATAATGCATACCGGTTATTGATACGATGTATAATTGCGATGAAATCGATATTATATCAAATTGGCTGATATCATTGACTATGTAGCGGCCGATACGAGAAGGATCTGCAGTATTTTTAGCGCAAAACACCCTATTCATCGTTTACTTAGTCGAAAAAAATTAAAGTTACCGTACTTATAACAAGCCATTCCTCGTAATATACATAGCACATTGTAAAATGATGATTTTCTAACCTTTTCAGCGTGGAAAGAATACATGAAACCGGGAAATTTGAAGATAAATTCTGATTTTTCTAGAAAATTTGAACGAATTTCGTACCAAAAAAAACAAAACATCTTCATTTTACTCGCAACGCCATCTGGTTGTAAATCCAACGTAAATTCGTCAATTGACGAATTCGTTCGTAATTTTTCGGATCGTTTGACGTTTACTCGCAACCGAGTAACTGACAACGTATAAAATAGGGTTTACTGCCGTTACTTGCACAAATGTATGCGAGTGTGAGCAGAACAGAACCAAAAACGTGAAAAAGTCCTTTAAGTACTAACGAAAACAATTGTCAGAAGGTTAAATTAGTACGAAAAAAACGGAAAAGAAATCAGAAAATGATCAGCTTGGATACACACGATTAACAAGAATTACGAAAAAAGTTATTTTTATTCGATTGTATGGAAAAAATCAACTATTCAACTATATTCTTAATTTCGTTCATATTTTGTTTTCAAATCAGGCGGCGGGCCGCATGATCAACGTTAGAGGGCCGCAGGTTGGCCACCACTGCGCTATACAGTCAATCCCAAAATTGAGTATACACCTCGTGCTGCTTTTTTATTTATGCGTTTTTTGGGATTAAAAAATAAATAATTAAATGCGATTCATATTCATCGTACAATCGATCCATTTTACTCTCATGTAGAGATAAGAAAAAAAATGAAATGGTCACATTTTTACTTCATGTTTAAAATACAAACAAAAAATCTCCTCTAAGACGCGGCAAAATTGAGTGTACATTTCAAGTTTTTCTTAAAAAGAAAATTGAAATCAGTTCAGAAATGTTAACAGATAACAAAAATCAAGTCGTAATTTGGTATATCGGTGAGTATTGGTTTCGTGATAAACACTATCATAAAATCTATCTAAACGACATCATATAGACACATCAGGAAGACGCAGTTCGTAAACCGCATAATCGTGTAATTTGAATTAATGTAATACTGAGAAAAATTGTATTAAATAAATACATACATACATACTGTGGAAAATCATGCAACAGTAAGTCATATTAGAAATGACGACATGTTCCATCATATTTTCAATTAGACAAGATCCGCGATGACGTATGTACAGTGTTGACTGGTGGTCTGGTGGTGATATTCGTTTAGTGAGGCAAATTTATCTCTACCCCAAAGCAGTTTCAAATTGTTAAAATTTCAATGGAAATTTTAGCTTCATGTTATTTGACGAATTTACGAATTTACGATGGCGCAGCGAGTAAAATGATGATATTTTGTTTTTTTGGTATGGAATTGGTTTGATTTGTTTTGAAAAATCTGAAATTTTCTGCAAATTTCCCGGATTCAAGTATAATTAATTCGGTATAATTAAATATTATAATTTACATTTTTTCACTAGGTGAATGATTGGTGGCATTTGTTGCGCTTCAAATATCGCAGATCCTTCCCGCATTGGTCGAAAGGAAGCCCCTGCATAATCAATGGTATCCATCGACTTGACATAATATCGATTGCATCGTCATTATTCACAGTTTGAGCCTCTGAAATTTGTCCGGAAGTTAGTACTTATAATCTATATTCACTATGAAACATAAATATTTCGAAGATTATCTATGACTTTGGTCCAATTGCGTGTAGAGACCATTGTAAATAGACAAAAATTAATGGCTAAAATGATTTTAAATAGAAATTAATGAAAATAATCACGACAGTGCGTGAAATAAACAAACACCCTCAATTTTGTGGTTCTGAGCTCTAATGTAGATGTCGCATAAGCTGATTCAGCTTTGCGTAAATTCGTCATTTGACTACTCGAAACACGTAGTACTTCCTAAACGTAATAGTCAACACATCAACACAGTTTAACCATTTCTATATAAATTTAAAGGTTTTCATTCTACACAAACTGTTAGAGGCGAATGAACTGAAAAGTTTAAAGCCTCTTTAATTCAACATCATCATCATCTACACAAACCCATACAGTTTCCTTTCAAAACTTAATTGCTATTTATCCGTTTATTGTTTTAAATTTTAGTGATGTATGGATCAGAATATAAAATTTAGAGTAACCCTAGGCTTTGCCGATGCAGTTTTTTTAAATGAACCATGGATAGAACGCGAATGAACACCAACAATATTCATTCCTTTTTTATTGCACTTCCATATTATTCGCTACGCGCGAGGGACGTAATGAATGTATCGTTGCACACTGGGAGTAAATTATTTCTATATTTTTTGTAGATTTTTTTTACTGGTCAAACATGCAAACAATCTATTCAAAGGTCATCCCATCGATTGGGTTGCCTTTATGCAAATATCATTTCACCGAATCTTGAAGGCAATAATTTTCCACTCCGACCCAGTGTGCCAAAGCTGGGAAGGAATGAACGAATCTAAAGCACACCCATACACATATGAATGCTCGGATGAATAGCCGCACTTTTAGTGACAACAAACTGACGTGTTGAGTTGTTTGGAGTTATTGAATTGTTTAAAATCGGAAAATTTGCGTAGTTTATCAAGTTATTTGGTGTTGAAAAGTGAGTAAAGCGCTATTGAGTTAACTATAGGAAAAACGGTAAGTCAATAGTTTATGCTGTCTGCCTATATTTCTGTTGTTAGCGGTTCTGTTTACGTGCGGTTCAGCGCTGGAGTAGTTCCTACATTTCCAATGCATATTTCGTCTAGCGGATTTGAGATAAAAATTTGTTTTGTCAGCGTAATGCAAACCGGATGAATGAATTTTTGGCGGAAAAAATCAAGCCGTGAAGACTATACGTTTAACACTTAATTAATACTCAATAGGATTTCGCTAAGGCTTAGGAATTTCCTGATGCTCCCGTGGCCGAGTGGTTAGCGTCCCACATTATCATGCCGGGGATACGGGTTCGATTTCGATTCCCGTTCTGGCCGGGGGATTTTTCGTCAAAGAAATTTCTTCCGACTTGCACTGTGGTCACGCGTATTCTAGAGCTTGCCACTCAGAATGCATTCGTAGCGTGTTATTTCGCATAGAAATCTAAACTTAGGTACTAATAAAAATTACACAAGTAATACTACGTTGAAACGACGAAGTTCCTCTAGGAACGTTAGTGCCATTTAAGAAGAAGAAGGATTTCGTGGTTCTTGTCAACACCTTAAGCATTATACTGAAAAATAACCCGCATTTATTTTAAATTCTGCACTCAAATTGCAATTAAAGTGACCTTCAATCGTTCAATGTGCAAGCGTGTTTTTTCTAATCAAGTGCGTTACAGAACTTATACTTTCTCATTCAGAATGGTTCTGAAAAATTCCACGTAAAATTGGCTGTCAAAAGGTCGATTTCTTCTCGAACCCTCTCCAATTTTTGAATTCCATTTATGAGCTTTTATTAACCCATTAACGACCAAGCTCATTAGAAAAGGTTTGCTAATTTTGGAATTTTATAAGGTTTTATTTTTTGTTAGGTTATAGAAGGTTATGTATTTTCCGCATATGGTTGCTTTGGTTCCCGGAATGAAACGCTGCAGAAAACGACTGCAACAGAAACTACCACTCAGGAAAAGTGTAGTAGGCCAGAAATATTGTGGCGCGGTATTGTATTTTAAAACAAAAATTAACCGGACAAACCTATCGCTCCGGGCATAGTGATCCCCGATTTTTGAAATTAATCGTTCATCAGCTAATCGAATACTTTTCAGCAGTTTGTTATCCGATACGATTGATCGCCTCAAATAATCGATTAATCGACACTGAGAGAAACGATTAGTTAGACTAATATTTCTAATTTGCTAGAAAAACATCTGGAATCAAAAAAGTGTTCATTACGCCTGAAAATCAATTATAATCCTTTACGCTCCCTTAAACTCGTCAACGAAGCTCAACTCGCGTTGTTGGCATTGAGCTTCATTTACGAGTTTAGGGGGGCGTCAAGGATAATGACTGATTTTCAGGATAAAACTGCAGCAACCGTACGATTTTTTTCCTATGAGCTTGGACTCGACGTAAATTATTCGTTCGCTTCGATTATTGGTTTCGCAGTATTCGTTCGATTAATAATCGATTTCTGTATGAAGTATTCGATTAATCGAACGATTATCGGGGATCACTACCCGGGCAAACGTAATGCCCCGGGCAGACGTATGCCGTCCGACGCTCGCTAAAGCTCGGTCGGACATTGCCAAAGGATCTTGTCATATGTTTCAAACTAACCGGGCAATCAATGGATCCCAGGTTCGCGTGCAAGACACCGCCGCTTCCGACGGCGGGTCGACGATGGACTCGGATTGTGTCATCTTGGCATCCACTTTTCTACACATGGGACCTGATTCTCGAATATACTTCACGGTGGAAACGAAATAAACGGCACGCCATTGAACTACGTTTTACGAGTTAGCGAAGTGTCGAAGATAATAATGAGATTTCAGGCAGAATGAGCACTTTTCAAATAAAAAATCATTAATGAAAATTAACTTTTTCGTATCAAACTGGTATTCAATGTGAGTGGAAAACTTTGTTTTCTTCATGTGATATAATAATCTCATACAAAAATTTCATCTGAAGATAATTTGATATTATAATGATAAGTTTAGTGGGAAACTAATCTCGTATCCAGATGTCGACACCGTACCGTTGTCATCGCGGATACGTTTCATTCCGTTTCCACCGTTAAGTTTATTCGAAGTGTATTCGAGAATCAGGCCCATGATATTGGTTGCTTTAAACCGAATTTATTGCCCAATAAAGTTATACTAAATTTAATGAAATTGATAGTAAGTGGTAACTAGTAGACTAAGCTGTCATTTGATGCCAAACTCTTCCGTGTGATTACTTTCCGAAGTCATGAAAAATTATCAAAATTGCTGTTCGAATTTTTGGACGCTTGGTATAAAATGGGTTAAGATTTTTTTACGATCATTGGTTGAAAAATATTTGTCTAATAGCAGTGTGCTCCTTCGATTTGAAATTTATTTCTTTTGACAGAAAGATCAAAATATGGGAATAAAAATTTATCAAATCATGAACGTCTAACGGTTCGAAAAATCGAACAGTAATTTTGATAATTTTTAATGTCCTAAGAAAGCAACCATATGGAGCAAATTCACGCCAAATCAGTCGGAAAACAGAAAATTTTGAAATTTCTACGATTTTATTGAAACTCGATACATATGATGGAAGCTACTCAATATCGCAATTCTCATTATCACAGGACCAATTTAAATTACGACAGATTTTTTAAAAGGGCGTACAAAGGAAACATGCTGTTACATCTAGATAAGAAATTTTATGGCTAAAAGCCGAATCCACTTTGTGTAACTACCTCAATTAATTATAGCCTCATAAAGCGCCAGTTCAAATCCAAACTTTGAGAAATACAGTCTATTACTATTAAAGTTCCAATTGTTATTTTTAAAAACGTTCAAGAAGTTCCAAGTGAAGGAGGGAGATCCGACCTGCCCAAACACATGCTTTTGTGAACTTTTTGACGTAGAACTACGTCTTTCATTAAGGGTGTCAAATCAGAAAACAGGTCACGTTTCATGAAATAAAGTTAACATTAATAACTATTTTAGCCGAGAACGGATTTTGGCGATTTACATACCAAACGAATCGGGAATTTCCTAAGATTTGTTTGACATGCTATACATTATGATCCCATAGTCTGTATATAGTTTAAATTAATGAAAATTGAAAGCATTCCCATTTCCTCATACATTTATTCTGTCGATTTGTGTGCTTTCCCGAACAGAGCTGTGCATATCGAGCAACTTATCGACGAGCAACGAAGCGGAAATCGTAAGATGTAAAGTTTCAATGAGCAAAGGAAAAGAAGATAAACGAAGAGGAATATTTGCCTAGAGCATAAACAGTGAAAATCGTGAGGAAATCAACTGAACAACATCGTTGTTGGGCGAGCTGGATGGTGAGGGATCGAATGCCTTTCCCAAGGCAATGGGGGTGGAGGAGTTATATTATGGATAAAGTAAAGTTTTCTAAGGGCTTTTTTGAAGGTTAGAGACGAATGAACTGAAGAAGTTTAAAGTCTCTTCATTTCAACAAGCAAGGAAAGAAGGCAAACTTTCAGTCTCGTTCTGTATTCAATGCAATGAATGTCGCTTGTTCTTCCATGTTTTGCGTCATCACATGTCTTCGTTTCGGATTAAGCTGTGGATGCGCCCAAATTACTCACTCGCTGATGTCTCTGGCGTTGCAATCATTGCATCAAACTGACATTGCATTAAGGTTCTGAGCTACACAATTGTGTGGGGAATCATCAAGCTAGGATATCGTCAGCTCACCAAGAAAATAAATGTTCTGGAATTTTGTCAGTGCTTTGGAAAACTCTCTCCACAAAGGATGACAGCTAAGCTAATCTAAACTGGCAATATTAACAGAAAGGGCTTCTGTTGAGAAGAGCGCAAAACGGAGATAAGTGTGTGTATATTTAGTTGCTTCAAGCCATCGATATATGGTCATTTGTTTGCGTACGTGCGAGCTTCATAACCCGTACGTAAAAATAGTGTATCTTCGTTACGCTGAAACTTCATTTGTATCTGCTCTCGTGTGCATTGGCCCTGTAACGATCGTTAATTTACAATGTCGTAAATCATTGTAAAATAAACTTTTTCTTGTATTCCTTTTTTCTAACTGTCAGTCCCGGTGGTCATCTAAAAGCTCAACGTCAGTACCTAGGAGCCGACACGGGGCTCAACGTGTTAAAGGCAAATATAATCTAATTAATAAAAATGAACGAACTACATTTTCCCATTAACGCTAGCATTCAAAGTTATAAGGGCCCAACTGACATATTGGCAGGATCTGAAATATTCAGTATTATTGAAATGTTTTAAACTTGATAATAATTCAATTTTGCTTCGCGCAAAAAAAATAATACAAAATATTGGCAATGACATTAACAACTGATGTGCTTCCACATCCACATGCAATATAAAGACATTTTGGCACATTTTTTTTAAATCCCGATTTCATATACCCTAGGGTGATTTTTCAGTTTTCAAAAAACTGAAATTTTGACGTATGTGACACTTGAAAATGAAGTCCGATTGAGCTAATATTTTGCATAGGGTATTTTCTCGGGCAAATTAACATTTCGCAGGAAGGTCCGTATGAAAAATCAAAATGATCATTTTCATTGGTACCCTAAACCATACGTTGGTACTTAAGTATTAGCGTCACCGGAGCCGAAATTCAATAGATAGCAATTTTATTGTTCGCTTTATAAAATATTTCTCGAGATTACAGTAGAGCTCGACGTTTCATGCAATTTGAAGACATTTGGCATCAATATATATTTTTCTGAAAACCCCTATTCCATGTATTGACGTAGGACTACGTCTAACCGGAAGATATAGGGGGTGAAATGGAAATCTAGGCACTGAACAAGTAGGAAAAAATGCAAGATTTGGAACGCTTATAACTCGAGCATTTCTCAATAGATCGCAAAGGTTTTTGAATCAATTGATAGGAAATATATCTACGCATCTATCATAACGAATAACATTTCATTTTTCTTAAGATAAATAATTGAATAATTGTGAAATATCAAGCATTGTCCAAATGCACTATGTGCCCATTTTTGATTGGTCCATTTTGTGCTCCTCAAATCGTACCGACCAAAACGGGCAACCAGAGCAGCAGCGAAATAGAATGAAGCACGATTGGAAAGGAAAAAGAAAAAAATGAACGAAACATTGGTCGCAGTCTCACACATACGTAATTCTCGAGCCAGCCAGTCAGCTTAAAAATCCCCGCTCCGCTGCCGTAACGATCATTCTTTGTGTGGACACCGACTGGACAACATCGTTGCTGGACGGGCTGGACGGCGAGGGATCGAGTGCCTTTCTCAAGGCAAGAGGGCGGAGGTGGTAGCGCTAGAGTAGAATAGAGTAGAGTTTTCAAAGGGCCTTTCTCAAGGCTAGAGACGAATGAACTGCAAAAGTTTAAAGTCTCTATAATACTTTAAACTCTATAATACTCTTCCTTCCTTCCGTAACGATCATTCTCATCCAAACCGTACACTACATCGGATCGCATTACAACACATCAACAAACCAACCCAAGCAGCCATGTCTGGACATGGTAAAGGAGGAAAAGTGAAGGGAAAGGCAAAATCCCGCTCGAACCGTGTTGATCTGGAGTTCCCCGCAAGTGTAGCTAGGCCGAGCGCGTTAGTACCAGTGCACCAGTCCACCTAGCCGGCGTTATATAGTTTCGGTCGCCGAAGTGATCGAGTTAGCTGGCAAAGCTGCTCGCGACGATAAGAAAACCCGCATTCGGAACAGAACACATTCGGTTCGGTGGACATCAAGACAAGAACAGGCAGTTGCAGCGAGTGGCGAGTGGCAAACGCAATCGCAAAACGGCATCAGGTAGCAGAAGAAAAAAGTTTGTTCTTTATACAAACTGCTTTGGTGGCAAATCCAGAACAAGGCGGCATCGAGGGCGTTCGAAATGGTTTTTTTTTCAAAACAACGAGTACTAAGTTTTCTAAATTGGAACCATTCCATAAAAAAGGCGCTTTTCAGGGCCATTAAACCTTCCAAAAAAGAGTTTAGGAAATACTGTTCAATGCTTTCTAAAACATTATCCAAAATAATAATAAAACACAAATTGATGTTTTCATAATTTGTTCGCCAGGATCTGATGAGTATGTGAATTTGGCAGTTGTTCTGAGCTTATTGATTGTCACCAATTCTTAAATTGTTTCTAGATTTAAAGTACAGTAATTTACACTTATCTCGACATTTAGCTAATTGGACGGACCTGTAATGCAACATATTTAGTTGGACATTTTTGTAAACATAGAGTTCGGGGTCCAAATTATGACCCCACATTGAAAGTCGACACTGTACCACTGTCATCGCAAATGTTCAATTACAGGTTAAAATTACCTCCAATCCGACACTGAGTGGTGGTAATACGACGTGCCATTGAATGTAATTTACTGTAAAATGTGTCACAAGCTGGATGAGAAGAAATTTTCCAACTGTGAAAGCTATGGCGAGTGGCAAATGCAATCGCTAAACAGAAAGGTTTAGCCGAACAAGATGGGGATATCGAGTGATAACAAAACAATAAACTCTTTAGATTGAATATAATTTTGTGATCCTGAAAAGGACACTTTTTAGCCTGCATGTGAATCCAACGAGCGAACAAATCGTAATGAATGTATTTTTTTGCCATCGCTCCCTTTTAACGCTCATTCGTTCGTCTCGTTGGACTCGCCCCTCTGGCTGAGTCTGCCGATTTGTCCCTATCCTGTGAGTGTGTACCGCTAGAGTATAAAACACGCGGACCCCAAAAAAATATCTTATTTTCTTTCAAACCGTAAACCCGTGTGGTTGTACGGCATCGGCATCGTGGACGTAATAAAGGAGGACAAGTTAAGGGAAAGGCAAAGTCCCACTCGAACCGTGCAGGTGTGCATTTCCCTGTTGGTCGCATTCACTGATTGCTCCGCAAGGGTAACTAGGCCGAACGGATTGGTGTCGGAGCACCAGTATACCTAACAGCGATTATAGAGTTTCGGCCGTCGGAGTGCTCGAGTTGCAAAGCTGCTCACGACAATCAGAAAACACGCATCAAGAACAGAGCAGCTTCGGTTCGGCGCTCATCAAGGCAACAATTAGTTTCAGTGAGTGGCAAAGTGTTTCTCCGGCACGTCGCATTAAATGTAATTTAACTGAACAACATGTCACAAGCTGGATGGGAAAAAATTTTCCAACTGTGAAAGCTGTGGCGGGTGGCAAACGCAATAGCTAAACAGGAAGGTTTAACCGAACAAGATGGAAATATCGAGTGATAACAAAAACACAACACCAAAGGTTCTTTTCAGAACCATCAACATATTCATAAAGAGTAAACAGTAAACTAATCCATTTTTCAGGTAGATAGGTAGGTATTCACGTAGGAGAAGAAAATAAAACAATATATTTAAAATATATGTTTAACAAAAGCTGTCCCCTTTGTATAGTCCTACGTCACTCCGGTTATGTCCCCGACATTACCCACCTGTCTTTTGTTTTCTCTCAACCAGTAATATTTCATCATTGTATCAAGCTTCAAACTACCAAATCTATACACATAAAAATGGATTTCTGTCTGTCTTTCTGTCTGATTCATATGGACTTGGAAGTTACTGTACCGATCAGAGTAAAAATTTGTATGTAAGGAGTTTTTGGGGCCGGAGAAGGTTCTTATGATGGTTCGAGACCCCTCCTCTCTCTATCTATGGGGAAGCTGCCAGTGGGAGAGGGAGGGAGAGGGTTCTGAATAATTCGAGCACTAATCAAGCTAATGGAACACAATTTGGCATGTGTAGGTTTCAGGGGGCAGGACATATTTTATGGTGGTTCGACATCCCTCACCCTCTCTGAAGGGGGGGCTGCTATACAAACAAAAATTTCTGCATAACTCGAGAACTAGTCAAGCAAATGGAGCCATATTTGGTATGTGAAGATTTTAGGGTAATGAATGTTTCTAAGGTGGTTTGACACTCCTCCACTCTCTAAAGGTTGGAGGGGCGGTGGTCTACATAACGTGACAACTATTGAAGCAAATGGAACCAAATTTAACATATGCAGGTTCTAGGGGCAAAAAATGTTGCTATAGTAGTTCGACATTCCTTCCTCACCTCTAAAATGAGGGTGGTGGCCATAACTCGAGAACTATTAAAGCAAACGGAATCAAATTTGACATGTGGAGGTTTTAGGGGGCACGAATCGTTTCTATGGTAGTTTGACACTTCTCCATCCTTTTAAAGAGGGGCTGGCATACAAATGATACACAAATTACTGCATAACTCGAGAGTTAATCAAGCAAATGGAGCCACATTTTTAATGTAAGAATTTTAGAGTACAAGGAATGTTTCTATGGTGGTTTGACATCCCTCCCTCTTCTGGAAGGCGGCACTTCTATATTTTCTATCTATACAAATAAAAAAATGAATCGCCTAATATGTTGGTAAGCGCAAAACTCGAGGAAGCAATCGTCCGATTTGAGCTCTATTTATTTTATTGTATTTTCTGTATCAAACATGTATTCCATGTAATGGAGTAACACGTTATTTACAAGTGAGTGGAGAATTTTGAACGAGAATTGTGTCTGAAAATAGTTTTATATTGTAACTAGCTGACCAGGCGAACTTCGGCCCGCCAAAAAATATTGTTTTGATATAAATTCATTGGAACAAATTTCTAAACTTTTTCTCTCCATAACATTGATCTACGGGCAGAGACGAATACATCAAAATAAAAGGCTTAAATCGGACGATTCCTTGTTCGGGTTTCGCGCTTAGCAACACATTTGGCCTTACATTTTTATTTATATAGATAAAAGATATAGGAGTGCGTTATTTCACCTGAAAATCTATTTCCACTTTCAAACAAAGATCAATTTCGATAGCACAAATATTGAATGAACCGACAACGCTTATCATGATGTAATTTTAAAACATATGGGAAATCAATTTTCCGAATTTTCCGACCATCAGAGTTTTCCGAAAAATTTCCGATTTTTCTCTCCTTAACATTTATCTACGGGCAGAGACGGATACATCACAATAACGATTCCTTCTTCGGGTTTCGTGCTTAGCAACACATTTAGCCTTACATTTTTATTTATATACTAGCTGACCCGACGAACTTCGTCCCGCCCAAAATAGGTTTTTTGATTGGAATACTTTCAAACATCCACGTTTTCTTACTAGGTGAACGTTAGTGAATCCAATCACTGAACTCTTTATTGATTGATTACCCTTTGACACTTTACAATTTCCTTTTACTATAAATTGTCTAGTACTTCCACAAAAATTCGTCCTTATAATATAAAATTATTTTCAGACACAATTCTCGTTCAAGATTCTTCGAGCATTTGGAAATAACATGTTTCTCCGTTGCATGGAATACATGTTTGATACAAAGAATATTACAAAATAAAGACAGCTCAAATCGGACCATTCCTTCCTCGGGTTTGGGGCACACCAACACATTTGACCTTCCATTTTTGTTTATATAGATAGAATCCTATATCTTCTATCTATATAAACAAAAATGGAAGGTCAAATGTGTTGGTGCGTTATTCCGTCTGAAAATCCTTTTCCACTTTCGAACAAAAATCAATTTCGTTAGCGCCAACATCAAATGGACTAACAACGCTTAGCTAATTGTAGAACATATGGGAATTCAATTTTCCGATTTTTCTCTCCGCTATATTGATCTACGGGAAGAGACGAATACAACGAAATATAGATGACTCAAATCGAACCATTCATTCAGGTTTTGCGTTTACCAACACATTTGGCCTTCCATTTTTATTTATGGAGATATAAGATATGGAAATGCGTTATTTCTCCTGAAAATCCATTTCCATTTACGAACAAAGATCAATTTCAATAGCGCAAATATCGAATGGACTAACAACTCTTATTATGATGAAATTTTCGAACATGTGGGAATTAAATTTTCCAAATTTTCCGACCTTCCTTCAGTATTTTCCGAAAATTTTCCGATTTTCCCTCCACTATATTGATCTACAGGAAGAGACGAATACAACAAAATACAGGAGGCTAAAATCGGACCATCCCTTCTTCGGGTTTTCCGCTTACCAACAGATTTTACCTTACATTTTTATTTATATAGATAGACTAGGAAATTTATAGTGAAAGGGAATTGTAAAGGGTTAAAGAGTAATCAATCAATAAATAGTTCTGCAATTGGACTCACGAATGGTAGAGCCGAGATGAAACAATAATAACAGAATGTAGTGTTCGTTTGGAGGAATTGAAAATAATATTTGGAAAGAAACAGGTAGACAACCATGTGAATCAAGTGTGAATGAATAACGAAAGAAACGTAGAGCAGAAGTACGGAGAATTATTACATGCCAAATGCGATCCAAACAACAGAATATATTTCCCAGGTAACAAACTGCACAAAACAGGAAAGGACCATGGAAAGTCCAACAAAAAATCGACTCAACGGTCGAGATAGCTTGTTCGGTTAGCGAATGTCAAAACTGCAGAGGTCAGTTGTTCAAAAGGCTTTTGTTTGTTCATAGACTAAATTTCAAGCAGGTTCTTCAGTTAATTGAGGGTATATTTAACCGTCACCCAAACATTCCTATTCATTCACACCTTCTGGTGAACATATTTTGACTTAATTTCTTTCCTCTTGCTTAGGTCCAACCACACCGAAAAACGGCCGTCGTAATATTAGATTGACACTATAATGGGTATTCCTATAATTGCGAAATCCGATGCCCCAGCGGAACCGCTTCCAGGCAACATAGACGCGGAGAAGTTTGAGCGAATACGCGCCGGATGGACTCCACTTCACGAAGCGGCCGAAAAGGGCAATGTTGACATCATAACAGGACTCATCGCCGGCGGTGCCGATGTAAGCTCTACTATGAAGTGTTTGGGAACACCACTCCATATGGCTGCTCGAAACGGTCATAAAGAGGCAGTAATCATACTGATAACGAACGGCGCTAAAGTTAATTGCAGAACCGAGGAAGACTGGAGTCCGCTTCACTTCGCAGCTAGGATGGGTCACTTGGAGGTGGTTCAGCAACTGATCGAATGCAAGGCGGATCTGAATGCGGAAGCGTCGCACTGTTCTACTCCCCTTTATCTGGCGGTTAAGAACGGCCACACCGAAGTGGCCCACTGTTTGATAGACAATTCTGCCAAACTCGATCGCAGTGACCGGGAAGGATGGTCACCGCTTCATTTAGCCACTCAATTAGGCTGTAAAGACATAGTGGAAAAACTGCTAGAAGCAAAGGCCAACGTGAATTGCGCTTCAGAAAAAGGGACAACCCCTCTCCACATCGCAGCTGAAAATGGACACGAAGAAATATTCAGAAAGTTAATCGCTTTGGGTGGAAACGTAAGTCTCGCTGATGAATCCAAACGTATGCCGTTGTATTTTGCCGTAAAATCCAATCACTTAGCCATGGCGAAAGAGTTGATTGCTGAAGGGGCTAATGCGAGTTATTGTACAACAGAAGGATTAGCTCCAATTCACGTCGCTATCGAAAATGATAACATTGAAATGGTGGAGCTCTTGATTAGAAAAAGGGCGTATATAAATCAAAAGACATACAACATTGGCTGGACTCCGTTACATTTTGCTGCTAAATTTGGAAACCTGAATATCGTTAAAGAGCTTGTTACCAACAACGCACGCGTTGATTTAACCGGTAAAACCGATGTTCGAACACCTTGTCAGGTTGCCATCGCGCACAGGAATACAGAAGTTGTTCAATATTTGATTGCAAAGGGGGCGAATGTCAATGACTCATTGCGTTACGCTGTCTCAACAGGAAACCTGGATATTGTGAAGTGGTTAGTAGGAAACGATGCGAACGTCAATCATATTCGGAGCAACGGATGTACTCTGCTTCATTTGGCGGTCCAGATTAAACATTTAGATATGGTTAAGTTCCTGATTCTTCATAAGGTTAATGTGAATGCAATCACAGAGGATGAAGATACGCCACTTCATTTTGCAGCCAAAGCGGGTAACGTGGAAGTAATTAAATGTTTGATCGATAACGGAGCGAAAGTAAATTGTAAGAATAGTCACATCTGGACTCCGATTCACTTCGCTGCAGCAGAAGGTCATATAGATGCCTTCAAGGAGTTAGCTTCCAACGGTGTCAATGTGAGGTTACGCGCTGCTAAACGGAAGACTTCTCTCCATCTAGCAGTCGAAAATTGTCACACTGAAACGGTCGAATACTTGATAACGCTAACAGATCAAGTCGACCCGGAGGATATCGACGGATGGACTCCGCTTCACATGGCGGCAAGTAATGGACACATGGTCATATTGAATAAACTGATAGCAAGTGGTGCGAATATCCACTCGACGACAAAGAATGGTGTGACGATTCTCCACCTGGCCGCTAAAAATGGCCATTTAGAGGTTCTTAAGTATCTCATGGAAGAATTAACACTGACAAGTATTGCTGATAGCGATGGATGCACTCCTCTTCACTTAGCTGCGGAACACGGTCATATCAATGTAGCGAAGTACCTGTTTGGCAAGCTTGTGGATTTGGATGCGACAACGAAAGATGGATATACTGCTTTGCATTTTGCAGCGAAAAACGGACACGCGGAACTTGTCGAAAGTCTCATCGCAAAGTCCGTCAATACTGAATATAAAAACCACAATGGATACACTCCACTGCATTTTGCAGCGGAAAAGAACCATCGATTGGTTGTGAAGGAATTGATTGCAGGAGATGCGGACATCGATTCGGTTACAACTGAAGGCTTAACGCCACTCCATTTGGCAGTCATGAAAAGTAATCACAATGTTGTCAAGTGCTTGCTTACAGCTGGGGCCGATTTCCGTATCGCTTGTAGCAAACATAATTATACTCCGTTGTATTACGCAGTCGCGTCCGGATACAATTACATTGCAGAAGAACTAATTGCCCTCGATAAAGAGTTGGATTGCGACGATATTCTTCGGTTTGCCTCAAAGTGGTCGACTCACGACCATCGATCCATCGAGTCTTTGAAATATTTGCTAAAGAAATCTAAGTGAAATGTTACAATATTGATAAAATCTTGTATTTTAAATATTAAATCCAAAAAATAAAACTATGGACGAGTTATTTCTGTGTTATAACCGCGAGGTGGACGTAGGACTTTCGTTGGCTTAGTAAGCACTTGTTTGAAGCTGCATCTGAATCTACTCTGCATCTCATCTCTCAACTCAATGAATGAATGAATAGATATTTTTAGAATTTACTGAACGTTCTTGTACGTGTGATCTTGAAAAGCATCGATGAGCGGCTTTGTAGGCTTATTTTCAGTACCTATTTCTTCTTCTAGATATTTACTGCCGCCACAACCCATTTTATATTTGCTACCACCATTATTTTATTGGGTGTACAAATAAGTCCCAATCGTTTGACTCAATAGGTTTGCCATTTCAAACATACACATCAGACAACACTGAACACAACTTTATAATTAGGAGTACCGGTAAGTTTCTTCGTTTTTTGACGTAGAACTACGTCTTTCAGGAAGGGTGCCAAATCATAAAACAAGTCACGTTTTTATGAAATAAATTGACCGTTAATAACTATTTTCACTGTAACGAAGGGTCCTATTATAGGAATCGAATTGAAATGTTTCACAAAGCTATAGAAAGGATGCCAAGTCTTTTTTTGAGACATCTGCTATGAAAATTATAAATATCTATATTTCCAAAAGTGTTAATATGGTTATGTTTTGGAGAAAACTGGTATTCCCTCAACGAATGAAGCCTCATAGACGTAATGCATTCATGGATGTGTAGTAAAAACGACATCATGGAACAAATTGCTTTACAAAAAATATAATTATTAGAAAATGAACTTTTTCATGTATTTTCACAACTGCAATCTATGGAATTCCGTAGGGAGTCACGCATGAATCTCACTTTTCTTGACAAAATATTTTTTTTGCATGTGATTCTCTTTTAGCGTCGATTTCTTGTTGTAGCGGCGTCAATAGCTTTATTGTATTTGGCCACCACCTGTGGCCCTAAATTCTCGTTTGTTGTGTGCTAGTGTTTTCTTCATCTTTCACCTCGTGTCAATTCAAATCTGTAATTTGAAAAAAAACCATTATTATTTTGCAAGACATTTCAGCTTTAGCATATGGTATAGAAAGTTCGGTATAGTATAGCAATAAAAACAGGAAGTGGGTTATATCTATGGTATAACCGCAAGGGTGACGTAGGACTATCGTTGATTTAGAGATCATTTGCATGAAGTTGAATCTGAATTCATTCTGAATGAATGAATATTTGGAGAACTTCGAAAACGAGAGCGTTACGTTGGAGGCACAAGGTTTTATGCATCCAATATTGGATACGGAAATATCCTACTGATGGGGAAGAATAATCTTCAGAAGCTATCCTGTTGATTGCGATTGATTGAAACATCTCAAAACCTAATGTATTTGGTCACAGTGTTACATGGATAGAAAACATTAAAATAAACTCTTTCATATGAATGTAATTTTAAATTCCCAGAGGAACTGGCAGATTATTTTCAGTAACGATTAGATATTTCCACATTTTCCTCGATACTGGAAGCCCACCAGTGGTTAATGCTAACTCGATAACCATCTGTTAATAGCACTTGATTGAAACATATTTGGTCACAGTGTTACATGGATAGAAAATATTCAAATAAACTCTTTCACATGAATGTATTTTTAAATTCCTAGAGGAACTGGCAGATTATTTTCCGGATCTTTCTCGATCCAAACGGAAAGAATTCCGTGCGTGTATGTGTGTGTGTGTAGCGGCTGCTTCGAGATTTTCCCGGGGAACCGTTTGTAGCATCACTCTCCTCCAGATGGATTCCCTTCTAGCCTAAGGTTCACAAACAGGCTCTTGGTGACACCGTTCATCCGCGCTTTCATGATAAATGAAGAGCTTCACCACAACAGCGACAACATGCTCCAATCGCTGTCCAATTAGAACTGAGTGGATTTCCGAGCGGCGCTCGCTTATATACCGATTGGTGATTTCAATAGCCTATTTTGAAAGCAAATTTAAGACTATTGAAACAAGTTTTTGGATCAGAAAGTAACAAGTATAGAACGCGTAGACATTTTATCTTTCGAATGAAGTGTTTATCATACCATTTCGTTCAGTTGTTTAGGAGCTATTAACACTCAAAATCTCGGTCTTCGGCGTAACGCTATCGTTTTCGAAACTTTGATTTTACACCCCGATATAGAAATGAAAGACGTAGTCCTACGTCAAAATGAAAATGACTGACAAAAGTAACACGTACTAATGTACGCTAGCAGGAATAAGCAAATTTTAGGTAGGAAATTCGGTTGATAGTAATTCAAAGAATATGATGAAATTTACTTATGAATTTATATGGATCGTAGAAGAAACACTTACTTTCTGCCATTCTAAACCAAGACACATTGACGGTCTCAGTGCATCAAGCTCTTCAACTTTTCCTTAACCGGGATTCTATTTGAACTGCCTCCACAAATACCTCGAGCAATGTTTACATTCGCTTTCATTGGTTCAACAAGTCGTTCAAACTGGTGCTGATTTGTCTGTCCACTCATTTTCAGCCACTGAAACATGCTCTGGAAGTAAGTTCTGCATTCTAAATTATAACATGATTAATATAAATAATGCTGGATCGAACACTTACCTTGTATACACTATTCTGGCAGCACCGTAAAACAAATACTGATCAAAACAAACGAACATGTGTTGAAAATTGCATACATTTAAGCGTTTCTGAAATGTTTCCCAAAGGAAAATATCAAGGACGCAAACCAAAACAAAATAATTCTCTGAAGATATGCAAAAAGCGAACCAAACAACTCGAACATTTCTGACACTTGCATCGATAGCTATCACTCGCTCGGTGCTATCGAATTGCTCGATTTCTATAACAGTAAAATAGAGTTAACGAGCAAAATTCTTATCGCCTCGATTTCTATAATAGGGCCCGAATTCTCATGATTTGCATACCAATCGAATCGAAAAAATTCTCTAAGATTTGTTTGATATGCTATACATTACAATTCGCTAATCTCTAAATAGTTTAAATTCATGAAAACTGGAAGAACTTCCTTTTTTTCCCATACATTTGTTCTGCCGATTTATGTGCTAACCCTACCTGTAATTCGAATACTTATAACTCGAACATTTCTTAACAGATCGGAAAGATGTTCGCATCAATTGATAGGAAATATTTCTACGCGTCAATCACAATTAATAAAATGTTATTTTTCTTGAGATGAACAATTGAATAACTGTAAAATGTCAAGCGTTATCTAAACGCCCTATCTGCCAAGTTTTTATTGGCTCGATTTACGTTTTCCCCAACACAGACTCCAAAATCAATGTACCTGAAGCCTGGGAAAATCGTCATTTCGGATTCTAGAGGTGAATGAATTTTCGCAGTTCGAGAACTATGTAAACATGAGATTTGCAATAATTTCATAGGGAAATGTAAAATACAATGATCGTTTGACAATTCTTTCGTTCACATATTTTGGTAGTCCTACACATCATAATAAACGTTAAAGGACGTTCATAAAATTTATTTGTAACGAAGGACATAATCTATTACAAAAATTTCGATGCATTCTAAAATAAAATTCGAAGTGGTAAACAAGTGGATTCCATAATTTAATTTCGTAGTTCTACGTCGAAAACATGCGGTCGTGCCCTAGAAAGAACCCCTTACAATTTTTTCTTTCAAAAATTAAAAATTAATATTCAAAGTATTGCCTATCGCTAGTCACAACTTTTTTCCCATCTTTCGGGCAATTCACGGATCTCTTTGCGGAAATAGTTGGCTAACCACGAATCGATCAAATTTTTGACTTCTCAAAATTGGAGAAGTGCTGGTAAACCAGGCCATGTTGCATCGATCGAAAAAGGTAGTTATCGGACGGAGCAATGGAGAATACTGGAGAATACGGCGGGTGGGATAGGACCTCCCATTTCAACGTTTCCAAATATGTTTTGACCGGTTTCGCGACATGCGGCCGAGCATTTTCGTGCTGCAAAATAATTTTATCGTGTCTTTGCTCTATTTTGGCCGTTTTTCCTTCAGTGCACGGCTCAAACGCATCAATTGTCGTCGGTAGAGGTCCCCCGTAATGGTTTCATTCGGTTTTAGCAGCTCATAGTACACCACAACCAGCTGGTCCCACGAAATAGAAAGCATAACCTTCTGGCCGTGAATATTCCGCGTGGCCGTCGATGTTGATGCATGGCAGGGGTATCCCGACGTTTAGGATTGTCGTAATGGACCTACTTTTCATCGCCAGTAACGATTCGATGCAAAAAAAAACCTTTCTTTTATGCCGTTGGAGCAGTTGTTCGCACGTAAAAAAACGGCGTTCGACGTCTCGTTGATTCAATTCATACGGCACCCAATGTTCTATCTTTCGGATCATTCCCATTGCTTTTAAACGATCGGATATGGTTTGCTGAGCTACTCCAAGTGTAGCTGCAAGTTCTTGTTGCGTTTGTGACGGTCCTTGATCGAGTAAAACCTCCAATCCTTCAATTTTTTTTGCGATCCGGAACGTTCTTCGTCTTCCAAGTCAAAATTACCACTTTTAAACCGTGCAAACCACGTATGACACGTTCGCTCAGTTGGAGCATGGTTACCATAAACTTCCACCAAAATGCGATGACTTTCCGCAGCTTTTTTTTCTTCATATTGAAGTAATGAAGTAACACTCCCCGCAAAACACTCTCGTTGGTACGAAATTCGACATATTCGAAGTGGCAAATAACTATGTTGTTTACGCTTCAACTTTTTGACATATATGAAAAAGACGCGCAATGACAGTAGCTTTCCAACGAATGTCAGGAAATTGGATTCACTGGAATAATAATCAAGTTACCCCATCTGTTGTAAAACCGAAGAAACTTACCGGTACATCTAATATACAGATAAGGGTTGAGGCGTATTGAATCTTCAAAGTCAAAACAACATTTCCCAAATGGAAAATTTCGTTCCAACAAAGCCGTTTTTGCGGGGAATTCTTTTGCATTACTGCAAGCAGACAGTAGCTGAGACACATCAGATTCTTGTGGAAAGTTACGGCAAGCATGCTCTGTCTTAACCAACATGCAGAGCTTGGCCGATTCAAAAGAGGTAATTTTGACCTCGAAGATGAGGAGCGCCCCGGTGCCCCAAAAAAAAATTCTAAGATGAGGAATTGGAAAAGTTACTCGATGAAGATCCATGCCAGTTACAAGAAGAACTGGCAGAAATATTGGGAGTAACACAACAAGCAATTTCACATCGTTTAAAGCAACTCGGAATGATTCAAAAACAATACAATAGGGTCCCAATGAGTTGAAGCCGAGAGACATTGAAAGACGCTTTTTCACCTACGAACAACTGGTTCAGCGACAGAAAAGAAAAGGTTTTCTGCACCAAATCGTGATTAATGACGAAAAGTGGATGCGATACGACAATCCTAAGCGTAAAAAAGCTTGGGTTAAGCTCGACCAACAATCAACATCAACCGCAAAACCAAATATCCATGGTTCCAAGCTTATACTGTATATTTATTTTCTCATTTATTATTTATTTATTATTGTTATATTCATCTAACTGACAAGTCTCAATGAATAATATCTTATGGAATCAGCTCGGAGTCATTTATTATGAGCTACTCTAACTAAATGAAACAATCACAGGAAAGCGTTACCGACAACAATTGATGCGTTTGAGCCGAGCCCCGAAGGACGAGAGGTCGCAATACGCCGATGGACACGACGAGGTGATTCTGCAACATGACAACGCTCGGCTCCAATTGGTGTCAAAAAACAAGAAGTGGGTTATATCTGTGGTATATCCACAAAGTTGACGTAGGACTATCGTTGATTTAGTGATCATTTGTTTGAAGTTGAATCTGAATCCACTCTGAATGAATAAATAAATGAATATTTGGGGGACTTCAAAAACGAGAGCGTTACGTTGGCTATCGTCAGCTCACCAAGAAAATAAATGTTCTGGAATTTTGTCAGTGATTTGATTTCGCATGACGGTAGGAGAACTCTCTCCACAAAGCATGACAGCTAAGCTAATCTAGACTGGTAATATTAACAGAAAGGGCTTCTGTCGAGAAGAGCGCAAAACGGAGATAAGTGTGTGTATATTTAGTTGCTTCAAGCCAATTTATTTGAGGAATACCAAGTTATTCAATAAGTTATATTAAGTTATTAATTTATTTGGCACTGGCACGCGTGCCAGTCGCAAAACTGCTTTCAACTAGGATTGCATTTGCGCTAATCTTGATCATAATGAAGCAGTGCTACTCTTTTCGATGTTGTTGAGATTAACAGATAGAGTTTATTTCGTTTCACCAAGAAAGTAAATGTCGTTCTGAAATGTTGAATGTGATTTGGTTTCGCTTGCCAGTAGCAAAACTTTCACCACTAAGGATGACCGCGGCGCTTTTCTCGAGCATCTATTGTTCTGCGAGCACAAGAATGAGTCATCAAACAATTATCGTCAAATGATTCTACAATAAAAAAAAACATTTAAGGGCGACCAAACTGGTAGAATGGTTATTTCAAAATTTTCGTAGCATTATAAAATAATATCCGCAGTTATAAACAAGCGACTTGAATTAAACTACAGCGTAGTTCTATGTCAGCAATGCGATTGTGTCTTGAACACAACCTCCTATATTTTTTTATTTTTATTTTTTTATTCATTTTCGTCAAACAAATGTAGACTACATACTTATATATTAGGCTGTCAAAAAAGTCCTGCGGTATTTCCGCGAGGTGTCGTTGTAAGCGCGTAGTTCTAGTTGTATTCATTGCATACTATAGCTTGTTGGAAAGGTATTTTTGCGCTATAATATAGTCCTTGACAGTGTTTTGTTTGGTTAAGTCGTTCGTGAGTTATAGTGTCGCAAATATGGAGCAAAATAAAGAGAAAATCCGACATATTTTACAGTACTACTATGACAAAGGCAAAAATGCAACTCAAGCTGCCAATAAAATTTGTGCAGTTTATGGAACCGATACAGTTTCCATTTCCACCGCACAACGATGGTTTCAACGTTTTCGTTCTGGTGTAGAGGTCGTCGAAGATGCGCCACGCTCCGGAAGGCCTGTCATCGAAAATTGCGACAAAATCGCTGAATTAGCCGAGAAAGACCGGCATAGTAGCAGCCGTAGCATCGGCCAAGAGCTGAGGATAAGTCATCAAACCGTTATTAACCATTTGAAGAAGCTTGGATTC
Organism: Toxorhynchites rutilus septentrionalis; assembly: GCF_029784135.1. Lineage (NCBI taxonomy): Eukaryota > Metazoa > Arthropoda > Insecta > Diptera > Culicidae > Toxorhynchites > Toxorhynchites rutilus. The sequence continues at coordinate 300,471,671 of NC_073746.1, read as the reverse complement.
ACAAAGAAGCTCGATGTATGGGTGCCACACACGTTGACGCAAAAAACATCTTTGACCGTATCGACGCATGTGAATCGCTGCTGAATCGCAACAAAATCGACCCGTTTCTGAAGCGGATGGTGACTGGCGATGAAAAGTGGGTCACTTACGACAACGTGAAGCGCAAACGGTCGTGGTCGAAGCCCGCTGAAGCGGCTCAGACGGTGGCCAAGCCCTCATTAACGGCCACAAAGGTTCTGCTGTGTGTTTGGTGGGATTGTCGAGGAATAATCTATTATGAGCTGCTTCCCTATGGCCAAACGCTCAATTCGGACCTGTACTGCCAACAACTGGACCGCTTGAAGGTAGCACTCATGAAGAAGAGGCCATCTTTGATAAACAGAGGCCGCATTGTCTTCCATCAGGACAACGCCAGGCCACACACTTCTTTGGTGACGCGCCAGAAGCTCCGGGAGCTCGGATGGGAGGTTCTTTTGCATCCGCCGTATAGTCCGGACCTTGCACCAAGTGACTACTACCTGTTTTTGACCATGGCGAACGAGCTAGGTAGTCAGAAGTTAGCCACAAAAGAGGCCTGTGAAAATATGCTATCCGAGTTTTTTGCCAATTGCTTCTATAACAGGGGTATTATGAAGTTGGCATCTCGTTGGGAACAAGTCATCGAACAAAACGGCGCATATTTGACTTAAAACAGATGTTTGTAACTAATTTTATGAACAAATGAAAATTAAAAAAAAATACCGCAGGACTTTTTTGACAGCCTAATATTAATGTTACAATGTTTTCTTAAGTTAAATATTATTCCTACGGTACATGTTTATTTTTAGCTGTTTTTTATTTATTGTTGTGTCAATTGATTCGCAGTGCTGTTTGTATATACGCATCATGCGATTGATAGGGGCGTTGTTTGCATCATTTGTTCTGGATATTTTGGTTAGAAACAAATTGCGTGTTCTTAGTTGACGCCCAGGTACACACAAATTTTAATTTTTCTTGTAATTCAGCTCGTTGCGAAATTAGATCATTAACATTTCATTATCATTACCAATTTCCGCGAAAAGCTTCATATCGTCTGCATACACAAGTACATTTATACGCTTGAGAATGAAGGAGATGTCATTAACGTGCAGAATGAAAAGAAGGGGACCAAGATGAGAGCCTTGTGGGACTCCCGAAATGACATTTACTGGATTTGAGAGAGAATTTTTAAAATGAACAATTTGTTTACGAATTGTTCAATAAGAATTGAGGCAGTTTAAGAGTCCTTGTTCCATTACAATTTTCTGCGATTTGAGGAGTAGTAATGGAATGTCGATGTGGTCAAATGCTTTACTGAAGTCAGTGTAAAGAGCTTCTACGTGTTTGCCATTTTCCATCGCATTCAAAATAAAAGTCACAAATGCCAACAGATTAGTTGCAGTTGAGCGGCCTTTGAAGAAGCGATGTTGCATACACGTTATTCTATTCTTTACTTGTTGGAAGACTTTTTCATTCACTATTGCTTCGAATAGTTTAGGAATGCAAGAGATAATGGAAATTCCACGATAATTGCGTATGTCAGATTTAGCGCCTGATTTGAAGATAGGTACCAGAAAAGATCGTTTCCATTTTTCAGGGAATATTCCAGTTTGTAGTGACATATTGAAAATTCAATACAAGGGAAGGGTGAGTTCCTCAGCCAGGTTCTTCAGAAATACAGGTGCTATTCCGTCAAGTTTTAGTCCTTTCGTTCCATCTAATTTCTTTAATGCATGGTATATTTCTTGTTGTGAAAGATAGTTTACCGATATGTCATTTGAATATTTCGGTAAAAATGAAAAGTAGTTCCAATCGCGATTTTCTTCGGAAAATGTGGTATATACTTCCTGAAAGAAATATGCAAAGAGATTGCAAATTTCGTTCGAAGAATGCCCTACATCTTCATCGAGATGCATCTGCGATGGAAAGTTATTGCTTGTTTGCTTAGACTTTACGTAATTAAAGAATTTCTTCGGACATGATTTGACTTCTGTTTCGACCTTTCTATTATACTCTTCGTGTGCACTTTTAATGGCAAAATTTAGTTCTTGGGAAATATTCTGACATTCCAGCAAATTTTGATTACTTTTGTCTATTTTGTATTTTTCGTTTTCTATTCTTTAAATTTATGATATGAGCGTTATACCAAATAGTATTTGCTGGTTGAATTTCTTCGTCTTCTTTTCTTCGGCACAAATTCTGATATTATGTTATTCAAAATTTCGTGAAGAATATGTACGGATAAGAATTTTTTTTTCAAAGGTTGAACCCGTGGATTTGATGATGCTTCTGACTTCCCATGGTCGAGCCTTTACTGGCGCCAGGAACGATCGTTGACATATAATCCCGGAATGCTCCCATGTCCACTACAAACAGTGATGATACAGTCCTCAATCCAGTTTTATGTTGGCTGGCAATTTGTTCACCCGCTCTACGAGTAGAGTAGGGTTCGACAAATGAGCTACCATCTTCATCGATTGGAGGTGACTGCATAGGTTCTGTACGACGAGCCTGAAGTTGACTAGGCTGTTCAAATTATTAGCGTTAGCAGCGGACGTATAGTGAACCTTGTTGAGAAGACACAGAATTATCAAATCCGGTCGACAATAGAGAGTGTTCAGCGTCGCCATAATCTGCAGCACGGATGAAGTAGGTGACATCGAACAGTTTCGTGAGTCACGACTTCAAAGTTTCTAGGGAACGAAATTGCTGTAGCAGTCCCCCTTCGATGGCGACAAACCACAGTCACCTGTAGACAACCGTCGAATCGTTTTCGCCTCCCACCTGTAGTGTTTCATCATCTCGTGGCATTTTCCAGCAATCCGAGATACCGTGGGAGAAAAAAAACACCTCACATTCTCTACCATGTGCTCGCACACGCGCTTCATAATGAGAAATCAATTAGACTGCATTTATTAGCACTTCATGCATTCAACGTTTCAATTACACTGTCATCAATCATCTCGGTTAATTGGGCGCAATTTTTAGGGAACCAGCGTAACCGCTTTGTTGCGCCCAGTGTTACTTCCCTCCGGGGGCGAACCATTGCTCGCTGGCGAACGATCAACGTTTCGCTGGTCGCGTCCTTTTCGATGCGCGCCGAGTTTAAGCATTGGTTCGATCAATTTGCCCGCCCGTGCCCAGAGGCATTCAGCGGCTGGTTCGGCTGGTGGTCGTCGATCGATCGGTGGGATGAATAAATTAATTCGGACAACCTGTGCGATAACCAACCTGCGCCATGGATGATTTTCGCGCAATTCGTTCCCCCATTAGTTACGGAAACAATGTGCCGAAAATCGACTGAGTACAATGTTACTGACAATTCCACTGCAAAAGCATGATTATGTTATTTTATATCTTGACTGAATCAAACCTATTTTGTCCAACGATTCATTAAATTATGATCAACATTCCGCTCAAATTTATTCCATCTAATGATAGACTGGCGATCAGCAATATTTTTTTCTTCTGTAGAAACAAAACGAAAAAAAAATGCACCAGCGAATCCTAAGAAGCTTTCCCAGAATGGCGGTAAATTTATCATCCCGTAACATTAATCCTTCCGTCTCCGTGTGCAAATTTAGCTCGGCTATAAACCCTGGAGTGCAGCATGCGTCCATCAAGAGAACGAGAGCACCCCTTCTGGCACCCACCAGTTGTTGCAGCAGATTTGTGTGTCCTTTCCTGCCTTTCCTTTTTTTTTGCCATTGGTATTCCTGATGTCCCACTGCCCAAGACTCTATAATTTGTCTTAAATTCTTTTTAAACGTTTTTAAATTAGAACTACGAGTTTCGCTTTTTTCGGCTCTTTCGGGCTGTTTCCAAGTGACACGCCCCTGAAGATGTGTCTTCCTATGTTTTTTTTTCGTCCGGTGATAATTATGCCCGGGGATGACTTGTAGCATTGAGGGGACTCGGCACGATGGGTTCCCTTGCCGTTCGTTCTTCTTTGGTTTGATGAGTAGTTGCGGTGCCATTCGAGCATGATTTATTGAACCGATCATGTGAATCAGTTGTTGAATCTCTGAACGTGCATGTGCAACATTCGTCGACTTTCGATTTTTTGTTGATAGTAGATAGTATAATTCGAGCCGGGGCCTCGCCGATTTTTCATCCGCAAATTGAGTGCGGTGTATTATTCAAGTGTTTCTTAAATTGTCTATAAATATTCTTTTGCATTATATAGTGTGTGGTAAGAAGAAATTCATCGTAAAGCAAGACAAACCCCCCTCTCCGTTAGGTTACGGAACGCTAACATAATTTGTACACAAAGTCAAAGTCGTTTGAAACTTTCATAATAATTTTGTTTTTTGAGGTAATGAAAATATCAACGTAAAAAATCCGACATCTACCCAAGACGGAATCAAATGTTCATACGGAAGTTCCTTATGTAGTGACTTCGGAATAAATTTAGGTTCTTAGAATTAAAAAAAAAAACAGAAGACAGAGACAGCAAATTAATGCTCACATCTATTGGGAAAGGTGCTTCTGAACCAGCCATGACCCGGCGAGCTCTTCTGGTTGGCCCATCTTGTGTTACTTCATTTTAAACTATTCTGTATGTATAACAATAAAAAAGCCTAAGAAATCATTAGCTATTGTTAACGTAGAACTACATGTCTCTGTAATTCAAACCGTTATCATCATTATTCAAGAGCAAGACTGTTCCAGCTAGCAAACAACAGTTCAATGCCAATGTGAACTGGAAAGTGTGCTACCTTCAACCAAATCGCAATATGGTTTAAAGTGCACCACACAAGTGTAAAAAATATCGTCCACAAATATGACAACGAGTTCTTCTTGAATGATATGCCTAGATCCGATAGAAAATTTGGTTCCAGTCAACCCATGTTGGATCGTACAGTAGTGACTTACATCAAACGACACCGATAGGTATAAATGCGTAATTTGGCCAAAAAGTTTCACACCAGCATTGGAATGATTCAAAGAATCAAGGCCAGGAACTCCTTGAAGACATAAAAAAGCGGAGATCCCTGAGACAACCGCAGAATAACAATCTCGAGCCAAAACAAGGGCACGAAAACTGTATAAGCGGCTACTGGACAACAGCAACCAGTGCATTCTGATGGAAGACGAAACATACGTCAAACAGGATTCAAGAACGCTTCCAGGCCCGCAATTTTACACGAAATCGGCGGAGGAGGAGATGGACGATGCTGAATGCACGATTGCGCTGGAAAAAAATGGAGAGAAGGCATATATTCTAATGTGGTCAACTATTTGTACTTGCGGTCTCCTATTTTCTTCACAAAAGGTACAATCAATGCTCAAATTTATAAAGATGAATTTACTTCTTTATAAATATTTATAAAGATTGCTGCATCAGTCTCCCCCTCTTCTGGCCGGATTTGACATCAAAATATTACGCTAAGTCAGTACTATTTATAGTGGCTCTCAGATAATAGTATCCAATTCGTCGAGAAAAACAATTGTCCAGAGCTCTGACTAATTGAACGTTACTGGGCGATTGTGAAAAGGATCTTCAAGAAGGAAGGAACAGTTTCCCAAACCATGGAGGGATTCAGAAAAAAAATGGACAGCAGCATCTAGGAAAAGCACAACAGCCACTGCGCAAAATTTGATGAAAGGTTTTTCGTCAAAAGTGCGTTCGTTCTATAGAGTATAATATTTTGACTGTGTATGATTGAATCACACGTACGAATTGTTGTTTTTGTGTGTTATCAAACAGATAACGGGGGTGAGAGAACACATATGATACCGCTTCGGGCCGCACTGTGTTTAGCACTAGAAGAATATTCGCAATGCATATTGAGTGCGCTGCGTGCATTGGCAATAAGGACACAATTCTCGTGTATTGTGTTCGTGAGAACAAAACTGAATGATGAATTGCCCATCTTCAAATGCTTCAAAACATTCGACTGAAGAGATATTTTGAATAATTTTGATGCGTTCGAAAATGATATCCGAAGTAATCAAAAGCGATGAGATTTGCATAATTTTTCACTGGAAGAGAGCTTCTGTGAATTTAGGAGCGTGTTCGAATTTATTGGTGTAATGATGATGAAGTTTTGAATTTTAGAGACTTAGTGTATTCGCCACCAGCTTTAAAAATATTAATTTGAAAACTAAACTAAACACTTGGTCTTCCAAAGACCATTTGGAAAACCTTGCTGCCGCTACCATCTGGCAGCTTGCAGGATGACTTATACATCTTGAATGACTTGTTGGCGACCTTTTCCGATCGATCAATAAATTTTCGTGAATTCGAGAATTGTTTCCGAGTTAGAAGTGACGTCCAAATGAAGCGTATTTGAAGTCGGATGTGAAGAAGGTATTTTGCGGCGGCGAGAGCTGCGTTCTTCGGTGGAAAACTGAAGGTGAAGATTTGTTTCGCAACGTTTGCTATCGGCGCCACCACCCCGCTATACACCCAATTCGATTCGGATTTCTTGTTCCCGTGTTCTTTGGACGTTTATTTTGGGAGCGTTGGAAATGTTATTTTGCTGAAAGATATAGAAAAACTTCTTGGATTTTCAATAAGTTCAGTGTTCCAGTGTCGCTCTAGACAACAAGCAGTCAACAGTATATGTTCATTCAGAGAGTATATTTGGAAATCCGCGTAAACTGACGTTTTATTGCTTCGCCAAAAGCTTACTCAGTGAAAGCATTCATTAATCAACCCTTGTCAGTGCTACAAAATGTTTGTAGTAGAGAGTTTCATTCTTAAAACCCTTCTTTATTTTTTTGCGGCTCGCGACATCATGACTGACACGTTTTGGTGGTCTCTATGAAAAAGGTTGAGCAACGCTTTTCTAAACGATCTGCCGTTTAGCTGAGAGGAACATGGATAAATTGATGTTGATTTACACAAAAGTAACTACTCCTTGGTTCAATGTAACAGGTACCGGGATGTCCTTACGTGAAGAGCAAACCATTCGGTTCAATATTTTACTGATTCCGCTTCATCGATTTGGGAGTTTGCGGACTCAATATATACTGCTTTGACGGGATATCCATCGATCGCTAGGTTATTCCACACGTCAGCTAACGTTTCACCTGCAGACTCAAAATGCATCGTTTCCAGTTCCGGGTCCCTTGTTTTGAGTTTTTCTTCCGAGTGGGATTCCTCCTGATCATGAGGAAGTATTCAAGTAACTCCCGGGAAAAGGAATCCGAAGTTGAACTCGAATGAAAGCACTGTGTGGATAATTTGTAGCGACGAATACTGCATCAAGATACGATTGATTAAAATGATGAATCGAAAATATCTATGACCTTTTTAAAACAAGGGTTATCGTCTGGTTCTCCATCCACATTAATTATTATTGATTATGACAAACTCGACCTTGGTTTTAAACGGTTTACTTGTGCAATGTTTATCAGCTCCAACAATATGTTGGAAGTTTCAGCCAGAACAAGCGCGGAATTGACACCTTGTAAGCTATGGACGAAATGAACCTCGGATTGCTAAACAACGAATCTCCTACCTGCACGTGATGCCACATAGAGCCAGACCTTAGTTTCCCCAACTTGTTCCATCGCCCTACGACCAGGCGAACTGGTCAGTATACCAAGCCAACATCGACGACTTTCTAGACAATAATAAGTCAGGCCATAGAAGATAACCTGGAGTGCCAAATTTATCAGCTGGCAAGAGTTCTTCGCAGCAATATGACGAGTTAACCATGGAGCCCCGTTAGGGTCTTTTGATGGAAGAAGTAATTTGATTTCTGTAGTGCAGTGTAAGATCAAAGTTTCGGAAACGAGAGCGTTACGTTGGAGGTGCAAGGTTTTGAGCCTCAATATTTCTTTGGCGGTTAAACGAAGTGTTATGATAATCACTTCATTCGGAAGAGTTATTTGCTTGTTAATTATTGACCCGAAACTTGTTTCAATAGCTTGACAATTGCTTTGAAAACAAAATATTGAAATCGCACAAATCTGTATATAGCAGATGCCCGCTCGAAAATGGATTTGCTGTGATTGCGAAGTGACTGGTGAATGGTCTCGCTCGCTCGCCTAAGCACTATGCTCTACCTCTCCCAATCCCGTTTCTATTATGTCACCAGACTGAACGGAGCCTTTAACGATGGTAATTCGTTTTAGATTACGTACAAATGGTGCCATTGGCTTCGATAGCGGAGAATACGAAATGTTTGATATGGTTTAGAGAATTATTCACCATATCAAAGAAAGCACATTCTTTGCTGAGAGCAGTAGTTCTTCAATCAAATGTCCCAATCGATCGATGATTCCAACTGTCGGGGAGGAGGATATTATTTGCGCTGGCTTTTTGGAAGATGAATCAACTCCTTCTTTGAGCGTTAATAATTCTTTTCTGTCTAAACGAAGTAGTATGATATTCACTTCATTCGAAATATAAAATGACTAAGAGTGATATGTTTGTTACTTATTGACCTGAAGACTTGTTTCAATAACTTCGATCCAATAACGACTATCCTATTGAGACTGCAAATTGTGCCATTAACGATATATAATGCGGAAATTACGGAATTTTTCCATCATGGGTTGAAATGTTGTAAATTGATTAAATAGTTTCATCATAAAATTTCGAACAATTTAAAATAAATCACACAGAAAATTTAGCGTTTTTCTTAAAGACATGTGTTTTTAAAATTTTGGAAAGTATATAAATGGCCCAAATAATAACCCTTTATGTATGGAAAATTTATTGGTTAGTTCATACAATAACCAATAAACATATTTTATTTTCCGAATTTAACATACATTGTAAGGGGTTGTATCTAGGACAAGACCGCATATTTTCGACGCAGAACTACGCAATTGTATTATGCAGTCCACTTGTTTACCACTTCGAATATTATTTTAGAATGCATCGAAATTTTTGTAATAGATTATATTCTTTGTTACAAATAAATTTGATGAACGTCCTTTTACGTTTCATATGATGCCTAGGACTACCAAAATATTTGGAGGGAAAAATTGTCAAACGATCATTTTACATTTCCCTCTGAAATTATTGAACATCTCGTTTTTACGTAGTTTACGAACCGCGAAAGTTCATTCACCTCTAGTATTTGAAATGACGATTTTCCCAGGCTTCTCAGTTTAAAACAACGTTTTAGGGAAACATCTTCCGGTCTGCACAATGACAAGCGACAAGTACTCAACACCAAAAAATACCCCCGACTTGCATGTATATTTCCAGAGCGGAATTCCACAGGTACATCGATTTTTTAAGTCTGTGTTGGGGAAACCGTAAATCGGGTCAATCAAAACTTGGCAGTTAGGGCGTTTAGTTAACGCTTGACATTTCACAGTTATTCAATTGTTTATCTCACGAAAAATAACATTTTATTAATTGTGATAGACGCGTAGAAATATTTCCTGTCAATTGGTGTAAACATCTTTTCGACCTATTATTGTTCGGGAAAAATAATTTTCATTCATAATTTTTATTTCGAAAGTGTGTTCATTTCTCCTGCAAACCCATATTGTCACTCCTCCATTTCTTAATACGAAGCTCAATGCCGTCAACGCGGATACGGGTAGGGTTAGCACAAAAATCGGCAGAAAAAAAAGTCACAGGAGGGTTGTGTCCGAGACACGACCGTAAAGTTGACATAGGATTCCGTTAGGCTATCTGTTGATTTTGGATATTTTGGGTTATTACATCATAAGTACATCAGTAAATTCTTTGATGATGCTTTGATGGCCCTGGAAAGGGCCGTTTTGTTTGGTTGTTCGGTATTGTTTGTTCACTCCACCAGTGTTCAACGAGGGACGATGATAGAAGTATGGTAAACAGTTGTTGGATGATGCGTATCAGATAAAAGATGCTGAAGTGGAACGAGATATGATGAAAACCGCCCTCTGTGACCCTAGACGAGATGCCTCCTGTGTTATTTATGGATAAAATAAAGAAAAAAAACTCAGCAGTGTAATATAAGATAATTAGCAATACCGAACACAATTATCAATTTTTCTCATCAGTAAAAACTTGTTACTTTAATATAGAGAAAACATTTTTGAAATGGAAAAGGTAATTTTCTTTTATAATTTTTAGTTTCTGAGTGTTGATTCAACCCAATGCGTATTTTAATTGGACTAACAACAACTAATACTATATGTAGAGCATATGGGAAATCACGTTTTCTAATATTTCTTCACTTTTCCAATGTTTCTCGCCGTATAAACTTTCCTTGGGTGAAAATATACACAACAAAACAGACAGCTCAAACCGGACGATCCGTTCTCGAGCCGGAACACACCTTGGTTTTTATTTATGTAAAATGAAATAAATCGTTTCATATATCACGTCATTTTTAACACAACTGCTACCATATTCAATTTTACACTTGTGCTAAATTTTCCATAATACACGATCGGTCATTGATATGAAATTTCACGAAGCAACCAACATTAAAGTACCAAATTTAAATTTGATTCGCTAAAATCAATCGTGTCACTCACCTTACTTGCAATATAAAAATGCCCCCGACTTGTATATATTTCCAATGCTGAGTTCACCCGGGTACCTTGGTTTTGATGTCTCTGCTAGAGAACCACAGCATGTGTCGTCAATTTCGACCAATCAAAAGAGGATATTTCCGTTAGGATAGGGGTTGAGATTTTTCAATTCTTCGATTGTTAGTTTCATGACATATATTATTTTGTTCAATATAAAAAAAATGTTATGGAGTGTCGAAATCGATTGACGTAAAAATTTCATCAATCCATCGTGAAATGGACTGAGGGTTTGAAATTGGACGATTTTCACGATGTGCTGGATTTTCGATTTTCAATTTGTATCCCAATATGTTCCCGAAAGACGTAATCCTACGTCAACATGTATGGGAAAAAGGAAATTCTTCCAGTTGTCATGAATTTAAACCATTTAGAGATTAGCGAATTGTATTGTATAGCATATCAACCAAATCTAAGAGAATTTCCGATTCGATTGGTATGCGAATCATGAGAATTCGTTCACAGTGAAAATAGTTATTAACGTTAACTATTTCATAAAAACGTGACCTGTTTTCTGATTTGGCACCCTTCCTGAAAGACGTAATTCTACGTCAAAAAATGGTGGGTTATATCTATGATATAACCGCAAGGTAGACGTGACACTACCGTTGGCTTAGTGATCATTTGTTTGTATTGATTAAATTATTGATTGATTGAAACAATTTCCGAATTCAACATATTTGCTGGGTAAAAATTTGAACAAATGCCTTGGTTTTGATGGTTGTGTTAGGGAACATATTTCGATGGGAACAAACATTCATCTTCCCGATCTATTGAGAACTGTTTCAGTTATAAGCATTCGAAATCTTTCATTTTTCCTGCATGTTCTGTGATTAGATTTTCATTTTACCTCCCATATTTTCCGATTAGACGCAGTCCCACGTCAAAAAAAGTAAATACATTTGAGAGTAAACTGATTTTTAATTTTGAAAATATTTTTTTTCAGTGTAATTTTAGAATTTTTTTAAATAATTGTTTTGCAAACTGAAATAAATTTCTATATTTAATTATTTAACCAAAATTTTGTAAAGTTCCACTGCAATCTGTGATGGCTAGCGGAGTTGACATAAAATATGTCATTAACAAATTTCCACTTTCGTTGATAGTGAACCGAAATAAAACTACACACAAATTGTAAGAATTCGTGTTGCACTGATCAGCGGGAAAACCTCGCATCAAACTGTTGTTCCAAATACAAACGCTAATACACACACACTTACACCCATGCGAGTCATGATTGAAACGGAATCGCTACCTGATCGAAGCTGCCCATCCCCGCATCCCGGTTGATGCGCTATTGGCGACAACCCGTTCATGAGGTCAGCACCAGTGCCAGGCGAATAATGGCAATGCCGCACCACCACGCGGGAGTCGGAATGAAAAGGAGCGAATGGAACCGCACCAGGTAGAGAAGCAAAAATCGTGACTTTCGATCACGAATTGATACTTATTCTCCTTCCCACCCCCTGATCGCTGCGTGCTCTTATCATTATTATTGTGCTGCGCGGAACGGGAGAGGACGCGTCGGTGGTCGCTGCCGTGTATCAACCTGCCATCCGGAGCCGATCGGTTGATTCTCGCGAGTGGCGGAGTGGATTTCGCAGCCATTGAACGGGGGATCGATGACGACGCGGGTCCGGACCCGGTCTTTATGGCATGGTACCGCCCTCTTTTGCGGATGCGGTGCTTGTCTCCCTCTTCTGTCCCGCTGCTGGTAACCCAAGATTCGGAAGAATCCTCCGTCGAACTTTACTGGGACTCGTTGATTGGAATGTTCGTTTATGGCCGCTTTTTTTTTAGCTCTCCACTCCTCATCAAAACATTTAGTTTAATAAACTTATCCAGTTATGCGCGTCCCGTCCGGATTGACAGGTACTCCCCGGAGGGATCAGCCATCATGCCTGAGCGCATGATGGCACAATGACGCGATCTGGTGATGACGGGCGAAGTTCAAGGTACGCTCCTAGAACTCATCGTAATATCTGGGAAAGTGTATATTTGGAAACCGTCTGCGGGGGAGGGAAGATATTCATCGGGTTTACCTTGATGAGGAGTAGCTTCACGCAGAGTACAATCATTTATCCCGCATCTGTTGATACACTTAGTTTCGCTCGTGGAGTCGCGTAAGAAGCTGAAATTTATAACCTTTCATTCGATCCCTTGCGCGGGAAGCGGCGGCGAAACGGTGGGCAGAGGTGAAACTAGTCGAAGAGGTACCAGTTTGTTTGCACTTCTTTATCTCACTGGAACACGTTATCGGTCGGTGGTTCGGATGTGCAAAAAGTGGAGCGGGAAGTATAGCGCTGTTGTGATTTCGATGCGAGATTGAGGTTGGAAAGTCTACCAATTTGTTTTCATGGTGTTCTGATCTCAGTAAGGTATTTTCAACTTTTAGTGGGTGACGCTCGATTGGATTGATGAATTTTCTCAATATTCCCAATATTTCAAGTTCTTGGTGACTGCTCTGTGTTGTCTCTAGTTGATATTTCTATACATTTCTATCTTCACTACCCACATCGAGTTTTCTTATTTGCTGGAAGTTATACAATTTCAACTTAATCTCTTATCCCACCGTTATCACTGTCTCACCGTTTTAATGTAGGACTACGTATTTCTTTTCTCTACTGAAGCATAAGCTGAAAATTTCTAAACCTAGAGCGTTACGTTGAAATATTGAACGTTGATACCCTATTGGTATATTTTTGCTGCGAGCAGATTTGAACGATTTGCATACCAATCGATTTGGAAATTTCCAAAATTTGTTTGATATGGTTTAATATGTTTGATATGGTTTAAATTGATGAAAATTGGAAGCAATCTAATTTCCCCATACATTTGTTATGTCCATTTGTGTGCTTTCTCGAACAGAGCTGTCAATAACGTGCAATTTATCGACGAGCAACGAAGGGGAAATCGTAAGATTTAAAGCCTCCGTGAACAAAGGAAAAGAAGAAAAACGAAGGGGAATATTTGCCTAGAGTATAAACAGTGGATCTCGCTGAGGCAAACGTTCATTCTTCGTGAGGACACCGACTGGAAAGCACAGTTGCTGAGCGAGCTGGACGGCGAGAGATCGAGTGCCTTTCTCAAGGCAATTGTGGTGGAGGGGTAATATGAGGAAAGAGTAGAGTTTTTCAAGGACCTTTTTGAAGGCTAGAGACGGATAAACTAAAGAAGTTTAAAGTTTCTTTAATTCAACAAGGAAAGGAAAGGCTAACGTTCAGTATCGTTCTAGATACGAAGCAATAAACAACGCTTGTTCTTCCTTGTTTTGCGCCATCACGTCTTAGTTTCGAACTGAGCTGTGGACGCGACCAAATTATTCACTCGCTGATGTCTCTGGCATTGCAATCATTGCATCAAACTGACGCCATTGCATTAATGTTTTGAGCTACACAATTGTGTGGGGAATCATCAAGCTAGGCTATTGTCGACTCACCAAGAAAATAATTGTTCTGGAATTCTGCCTGTGATTTTGTTTCGCACGGCGATAGCAAAACTCTTTCCACCAAGGATAACAAGGATAAGCTAATCTAGACAGGCAATATTAATAGAAAGTCCTTCTGTTGAGAAGAGCGCAAAACCGAGATAAGTGTGTGTATATTTAGATGCTTCAAGCCATCGATATATGGATATTTGTGTGCGTACGTGCGTGCTTCGTAACTCGTACGTAAAAATAGTGCATCTTCGCTAAGCTGAAACCCCAACCCCGTGTGCATTGGTGGTGTAAATTATACAGCCGTAATGATAAATTTAAACAAGTAGGGAAGATAGCGGGAGGAAAATATTGGCGCTAGGGCATAAGTAATGAATCTCTGCCGAGGAAAATATTCAGTCTTTTTCCAAGCAGTTAACATTCTTTGTTTTCCGTTATCATAAAGACTTCGTTGGTGCCTTTGACATTGTATCAATGCATCGGACTGACGCTATGGCAAAGCAGGCGTTAAGGTTGTGGGGAATACCAAGGATCTTGAATGTCATGCTGGAATGTTATAAGTTGATTGGGGTCGCGTGCCAGTCATAAAACTGCCTTCAACTAGGATTGTATCTGCGCTAATCTTGATCATAATAAAGCAATGCTCTTTTCGAGGTTGTTGAGATTAACAGAAAGAGATTATTTCGTTTATTTAGTCACCATGAAAATAAATGTCGTTCTGGAATTTTGTATGTGAATTGGTTTCGCTCACCAGTAGCAAAACTTTCTTCACTAAGGATGACAGCTGCGCTTATCTTGAGCATGAGAATGTAAAGCAACTTTTTTCTTTTTTTAACGAAAGCGTTTCTTTTGAGAATAGCGCAAAATGACGAGAAGTGTGTATATTTCTAGTAGCTTTGAGCCACATGCTATGGCAAACGCTTGTTTGGCGCTTGATCTACGTTGTAACGAACGATGCCTAGAGGTGCGATTCAACAGAGGCAATACTAAATAACAGGTAGCATGATATTTGATACTTGCAAATATTGTCATTGTTGTTGTTTCCATATGGTGCCAAAGATATATTGATGTAGTTATAAGATGTGGAATAATGGTACCGGTGCAACAAATATATAATCGACTGTAGTCTAGGTCAATTGCGAAAAAGGCCTCCGGAATAGCGCTCGAGGTAAATTTTCAATGTATTGTATTGTGTATTCCTCTGCGAGGGTGAGAATGAATCATCAATCAATTAACCATCCATTCTACTAAACAGTTGTTTCTAAAATTTCACAGCATTATAATATAATATCCGAAGTTATAAACAAGCGACATATATAAAACAATGCGGTAGTGTCTTGGACACAACCTCCTATATTTTTTTTCGACCTTTGTTCCCAAATCCGAGGTGAAGACTTGATGAAAAAACAGGAAGTGGGTTATATCTATGGTATAACCGCAAGGGTGACGTAGGACTATCGTTGATTTAGAGATCATTTGTTCGAAGTTGAATCTAAATCCATTCTGAATGAATGAATAAATGAATATTTGGGGGACTTCGAAAACGAGAGCGTTACGTTGGAGACACAAGGTTTTATGCATCCAATATAGGATACGAAAAACCTTGTTCTGAAGAATAATCTTCAGAAGCTAACCTGCTAACTGTACTTGATTGACAAATCACAAACCCAAATGTATTATATGGATATTTTATGGATAGAAAACATTAAAATAAACTCTTTCGCTTGAATGTAATTATCAATTCCAAGGGGAACTGGCAGATTATTTTCCAGCAACGATTAGATATTTCCACATTTTCCTTGATACTGGAAGCCCACCAGTGGTTAATAATAACTCGATAACCACCTGTTAATAATACTTGATTGAAAAATATTTGGTCACAGTGTTACACGGATAGAAAACATTCAAATAAATTCTTTCACATGAATGTATTTTTGAATTCCCAGAGGAACTGGCAGATAATTTTCCAGCAATGATTAGATCTTTCCGGAACTTTCTCGATGCTGAATGGCATCCAAACGGAAATAATTCTAGGCGTGTATGTGTCGATCCTTCGCCGTCCACCTCCTCCAGCACGTTAGGCAACGATGTTGTCTTGTCGATGTCCTCACGAAAAATGAATGTGTCTCAAAAAAGGAAGGTCTTGTATTATAGAGACTTTAAACTTTTGCAGTTCATTCGTCTCTAGCCTTGAGAAAGGCCCATTCAAATAAACTTTTTCACATGAATGTATTTTTAAATTCCAAGAGGAACTAGCAGATTATTTTCAGTAACGATTAGATATTTCCACATTTTCCTCGATACTGGAAGCCCACCAGTGGTTAATACTAACTCGATAACCACTTGTTAATAATACTTGATTGAAAAATATTTGGTCACAGTGTTACATGGATAGAAAACATTCAAATAAACTCTTTCACATGAATGTATTTTTAAATTCCCAGAGGAACTGGCAGATCATTTTCCAGCAATGATTAGATCTTTCCGGAATTTTCTCGATGCTGAATGGCATCCAAACGGAAATAATTCTGCGCGTGTATGTGTCGATCCTTCGCCGTTCACTTCCTCCAGCACGTTAGGCAACGATGTTGTCTTGTCGATGTCCTCACGAAAAATGAATGTGTCTCACCACCAGAATATCGCTTAAGTATGTTTTTTGTGTGTGATTGAATCGAGAGAAGGTGTGGTATACGATGGCAATTTGGAAGGCAAACTAGAGGGGAATGAACTCTCTGAGCTTGGAACTTTCGGCGACTGAGCAATAATCGATTGCGGGCGCATACAATATTGGATACGGAAATATCCTACTGATGGGGAAGAATAATCTTCTGAAGCTATCCTGTTAATTGCGATTGATTGAAAAATCACCAAACCAAATGTAGTTGGTCACAGTGTTACATGGATAGAAAACATTAAAATAAACTCTTTCACATGAATGTATTTTTAAATTCCCAGAGGAACTGGCAGATTATTTTCAGTAACGATTAGATATTTCCACATTTACCTCGATACTGGAAGCCCACCAGTGGTTAATACTAACTCGATAACCACCTGTTAATAGTACTTGATTGAAAAATATTTGGTCACAGTGTTACATGGATAGAAAACATTCAAATAAACTCTTTCACATGAATGTATTTTTAAATTCCCAGAGGAGCTGGCAGATTATTTTCCAGAAAAAAATTGATCTTTCCGGAACTTTCTCAATGCTGAATGGCATCCAAACGGAAAGAATTCCGCGCGTGTATGTGTGTGTAGCGATGTCTTCCCGGGGAACCGTTTGTGGCATCACTCTCCTCCTGATGGATTCCCTTCTGGCCTAAGGTGCACAAACAGGCTCTTGGTGACACCGTTCATCCGCGCTTTCATGATAAACGAAGAGCTTCACCACAACAGTGACAACATGCTCCAATCGCTGTTCAATTAGAACTGAGCGATTTCCGAGCGGCGCTCGCTTATATACCGATTGGTGATTTCAATAGCCTATTTTGAAAGCAATTTTAAGACTATTGAAACAAATTTTTGGATCAAAAAGTAACAAGTATAGAACGGGTAGACATTTTATCTTTCGAATGAAGTGTTTATCATACCATTTGGTTCAGTTGTTTAGGAGCTATTAACACTCAAAATCTCGGTCTCCGGCGTAACGCTTTCGTTTTCGAAACTTTGATTTTACACCCCGGTATAGAAATGAAATACGTAGTCCTACGTCAAAAAAACTTCACGTCGGTTTTCATATCGTTAGGTGGAGAGTGCTGGTGCATGAATAATTCACACGCAAGCATTTCCGGTTTTTTATTCGTTGTGGTGGTGATACAAATATGGAATCGCCTGTGACTGCTGTCACTTCGGACCTTTTCAGGGACACCAAAATAATCTACTAAAGAATTCATCCAAATAGTTCGATGTATTCCAAAGTAATAGCAGAAATTGTTTTGTATTATTGTTTTTATTTCCGGGCTTGGTTACGTTTTCGATCATTCGATCATTCAGTTTTCGTGAATTCCAGCATTGTGTCCGGGTTAAAAGTGACATCAAAGTCGCGTTTTTTTGCAGCGGTTGATTTTCTTCGCGGAAAGTTCTGCATAGTATATGTTCGGGCGCAGGCGCTACCCGTCAGAATTAATTGGCAATTATCACTCGCTGGAAAACATTAACTCTAACAAATAATTCTGAAAAGAACTGCTCGTGACAATTGCGGCGAAACTCAGAATTTTTGCGTTGAAAGGAAGAACGAATGGTTTCTCGGTTAACAAAATAACGTTTTTATTCACGTTACTGTACTGAAAGGAATCACTCCATTACGTTCACACGTAAGAAAGTTGCACCGTCGGTGAGATGCAACTGTACTTTTTGCTTCTGGATTCTCCTGCTGCTGCTGCTGCTGTTGCTTATTGCGCAGTGGTCGATGTCAAACTGGTTACTGCTTGGTGGTGGAAGGAAAACTGCACATGACTGCTCGGTGGTGCGCATTGATGCGCATTTTCGGTGGGCGTGGTTTCGGTTATTAAATTTTTGTTGGGCACTCGGAGCGTCGGGGGCGAACAGAATTATTTTGGCAATTCGCTCAAATTAGTTTTTATTGTTTTTATTGCCTTATGAAGGCTAACAAATATTTGTACCAAAGGGTTTTTTCCATAAATTTCTATAATGTTCGTTCTCGTCGGCAATAATTTCAACAATAAGGTCGAGTCTCGGACACCACCCTCTATGATTTCTTGACATAAGACTAGGTCTAACACGACGTAGGACTACGTGTAAAATCTGAACATTGAGAATGTAGGAAATAATGAGAGATTTCGATCGCTCATAACTCGACCATTTCTCAATAGAAAGATGTTTGCATCAATTGGTTGGAAACATTTCTACGCATCTATCATGATATAGAACTTTATAAATTTTTGACGTAGGACTACATTTTTCATTTCTATACCGGGGTGTAAGTTCAAAGTTTCGAAAACGAAAGCGTTACGCCGGAGAACGAGATTTTGAGCGTTAATAACTTCTACACAACTGAACGGAATGGTATGATAAACACTTCATTTTATCTTCCAAAGATAAAATGCCTACGAGTTATATGCTTGTTACTTTTTGATCCAAAAACTTGTTTCAATAGCCATAAAATTGCTTTCAATACAGGCTATTGAAATCACACTAATCGGTATATAAGTGAGTGCCGCTCGGAAATCCCCTTAGTTATGATTGAGCAACGATTGAGGTACGATCGCTGGAATGGATGGATGCTTTCTTATCACAGACTTCAAAATCATGAAGCCTGGGGAATTCGGCATTACAAAATAGATGCGAGCTGCGGGTACTTTTGTACTCGCTTGCGTTTCTACAAATCGGAATGTTTCCCCAACAAAGACTTCGAAACCATAGAGCCTGTGGAAATCGGCACAGCGAATTAGATGCAAGCAGCGGGAACCTTTGTGCTCGTTTGCGTGTTTGCAAATTGGAATGTTTCCCTAACACAGATTTCAAAAATATGAAGCCTGGGGAAATTGTTAAACCTCTCACGTACACCATCGAGTCTCACTCGATGGAAATTAATGTGCCAAAACGTATAACATCGAGTCTCTCTCGTAGCTGAGACGCTCAACAGAGTAGTGGAATTACTCGATGCGTGACCAATCGAAGCGTTTGTATTTGGTTCGCTCTTTCGAAAATCAAATCGTACGCGAAGGGGTTAAATATATGCAAACTACGGGTACTTTTGTACTCGCTTGCATTCTTACAAACTGGAATGTGTTTTCCCAATACAGATTCCGAAACCAAGAAGTTGGAAAAATCGGCACTGCCGATACATTCAAGTCGGCAATACCTTTATACAATTGATTCAAATTCGAACAAATGATATACAGGTCGGACTCGATTAAATACAAAACAAATATATATTTTTTATATGTCAAATATGACTTATTGAAGATACACCAGTAATTATTTTTGGAAAAAAATTAGGTATAATATACTCTATTAAATTTTTTCATCTTTTACATGGAAACAACAGAATTGACCTACGTAGCATAATTTTTGAGTTAGAACCAGTTTAATGTAAACAGAACCTGAAACAGAGAAGAAGTTCAATAACGCTGTTTTTTGGAATTCGAACATGTGCATGGAAGAATTTTTGTCATCAAATATGATCCTCTATCATCTCCTGGAAGAATTATATATTCAAAAAATAGAAGAAATCTATGAATAAAAAACAAATAAAAAATAATTATATATAAGATTCGACTATATACAGCGAAAAGAAATCGAAAGCTGTATATAATCGAGTCCGCCCTGTATTGAAATTAATAGCCCTTTGTGTAGTCCTACGTCTCTTCGGTTACGTCCCCGACCTTACACGCGCATCTCTCACAAACAATGTTGTCCTCCGTTGCTCGAAACAACGATTGAAGACGAATGCGACGATTTACAAAGACAATTCGAAGAACAAACGATTTAGCAATTTTGTGAATGAATCAGTCGCATCATTTTAAGAATAGTTAGTCACTATTCACCCAATCGCACAGTCACTGTCAGCAAGTAGTTTAGGTATCGCTTTCTTTTTGAGTAAATCGATTAGTACCATCCCAGACCAGATCTAATTGATCACGATCGATGGACAATTATGATCGCACTTTTTTCTTCGGTCAAATTTAAATAAAACTGTCTAATGTGAAGAAAAATGTTTTCAACTAATAATTACTACCAATACGGCGAGATATCGATCATTAATCAGACGATTCCGTCATTTCTCCCCCATTGCACAATCGTGCTGCTAGACCAATTATCGCCAGATCTTGATTTGAAGCGCCAACGTGTGGTGATGATTGTTGTCCGGTCGATCTCTAATTGACACAATCACGCACGCTTTGCTACAGCTGCGTTGGACGATCCCGCCCCACGGCTGCCAGTAATTGCCCGCTGCTCAGAGCCCTATAATCAGCTCACATTTGGACATGATCATCTTCTGTGCCAGAATACCCCTGATAGGTGCCACCAAATCGCGCTATATTCGCCTAGCGACGACCGCTCAGAAAAGGCACCAGCTTTGGACAGTCACTCTCTCACAGGCAACGGTTTCTGATTTTTAGTTTTGTGGGTTGGGATCCCGACCGGAGCGTGCAGAGTCCCGATCCCGCCTTGATCGGTGGACAATAGGATTCCAATATTTTCCTTTATCTTTCTCCGTCAAGCTTGATCAACTTCGAGCCGAGCTTAGATCGTCTTCTCGGGAAGAATCCTATTTGTTTACGGTAATTGTTGGCCTCCGAAAGTTCGCTCTTGGGTGATGATTTCACACTTTTTCTAGGTTCGATTTAATTGACATCCTCTCACCGGCCACGAACGCCCTCGGGTGAATGATTCTTCGTCAATCGTTCAATGCAATAATTTAATGCTTTGAGTCTTCTGGATTTGAGCCAATGGATTCAGCAGGCAACTATTTGCACCAAATGTCATAGAATTCAGTGCATCTGTGGATGAAATTTGAGCCCCGTTTCTTGAGTTCACCAGCTAACCATAGTTCAGAACTTTACTTTTGTGCGGGAGATTGTGGCCAGCTGGAAAAATCGCGGCAACGCGTTCGACAGAATGGAGCTGGACAAATATCGCACGCGAGAGACGACGGAGAATAGCTATTAATAGGGCAATAATTTCTGGTAAGTTGTTTGTTTTCGTTTGACTTTTCCTCCCAGTTCCTCTTGATTTCCCTTCGCCCGAATCAGACCGGAGAGCCACTGTGTGGAAATTGTTTGGAGTTAACGAATGAATTAATGGGTTATTTTCCTGCCCCTCGCCGTTACCCTGCCAGGGGACGCGGCGCATAAAAAAGGGCGTCTCAAATCTCGAAGGTATGCGCACATGACTTACTGTATTTTCATTTGTGTTTTTTCCCCCTTTTTCTCGGAAGCTGATGGTGATGGTGGAAGAGTAAACCCCGAAAGAAAATGTGTGCCGTATGGTTGTGGCATGCTGTTCGATTCGGACACGGTCCCCTCGATGGTCGTCCGCCTAGAGGTCCCTCGATTTTGTCTTTTTACAACCGCGCGCACTTGTAAACTGTGAACGGCGTGTGCCTTTGTGGGTTAACGACTGCGCGTTTTGTTTATTCGATGGGTTATTTTTTTCTGTAAAGTGTCAGCCTGTCGTCAATTGTCGGGTCTGGTGCCGGGTCGGCCGGTTGGTCGCGTCCGGGTGTTTGCTCTCATAAATGACGGAATTCCAGCAATTTTACACTGCGTATCAATATGGAATATTCACTAGGGGTTGGGAAACCGAATCGGCTGAAAATTTGTCTGCAAACATTACAACTTACTGCAATATTTGATGAATAGTATCAAGAAACGGATATTTTATAGTGCTGTATAAAATATCCGTTTCTTGGTACTTTTTTTGGAAATCGATGAAAAAAAAGTTTTCAAAACTCTCTCTCGATTTGCGGTGCGATCATCATTTATTGAACTATTCATCATCAAAGTTTTCATTCAAACAAAAATACAACATTTTATCGTATGATATTCCCAAACTAGTGTAAGCTTCAAAATGATGTACATCTCATCTTCTTGCGTTGATTTTTCACTAAGTTACAGCATTTCAGAAATCAGCTAAAAAATTGTGTTCATCTAATTTTTTTTTGTCGAGTGTATATGGCTGTTTTTGATGGAAACTCCTGATTGACATGTAATTCACATCTCTCTTGATAGAGGAAAATTTGTAGAACATAAATTTTATTTCAAAATATTTTTTTGAGAAATATAATTTCAAGTAAATTGAATTTTAATTTTTCAAATATTTTTTTTCTGTGTAAATTGCTTTAAAAAAATGCAATTTCATTCATTTTTCTGTATTCATTCTCAGATCAAATTTTGTTTAGGTCTTAATATTAGCTAAAACTATTCCGAATACACTGCATCGCTGTCTTGACTTCAAACAGAATTAGGATTAATTGAGGGGCTCAAAATGAAAGGGGTGTAAGCAGTGTTGCCACACGTACAGATATATCTGGAAATGTACAGTTTTTTTTCGTTATTTTTTGTACAGATTCTGTACGGTACAGAGTACAGATTGTCTTCAAAAAGTACAGATTGGTACAAATTTGTTCCGCGGGTGAAATTTGTTACATTTGAACAAAGCTACGTTAAGGTACATAATTACTTTTACGCCGCAGTATCGCTTGGTGCGGCAGCTTGAAACTTTTTTAATAAATATAGTATGCAATCTAGATTCAGAAAAACTATATACAGGGTAACTTCGATATAACGTATATTTCACTTTCAAAATTGCACGTTGTATCGAATTGTACGTTGTATCGGAGCATAATAAAGAACCCAGAAACGTAGTTTATATTAGTTTTTTGTATTGCTGTTTGAGTAAGGATATTGAATAAATTCAATTAGAAGACGAAGCCAGCCTTTCTCATGACGTTTCCCTTCGAACTGTTGATTAAAGCTTGATTCATTTAGAATCCGGAATCACAAAACCAGTTGTATTTCGGGATTTATTGAAGGTATAAAACATGTTTTTTTTACAGATAAGGGACTGTCCACTAGGGTGTCAATGAAAATGGTCATCTCTAATTTCAAAAAGTTACCTCATAAAAAATGTTCAGCACCTCGAAAAAACACCCTATACCAAATATCAGCTCAATCGGATATAAGGGAGAGTGGCGCAAAGCGGTCAAAGTTTGAGTTTTTTGAAAATCGAAAAATCACCAAAGGTGGAAGTAATGGACATCGGGGTTTTCGAAAAAAAAAATGTTGATGCCAAATGTCTTAAAATTGCATGAAACGTCGAGATCTAGTGTCATCTCGAATTTTTTTTTTGTCAAAAATCGACATTCTGTGACTTTTTTTTCGGAATACGAAACGAAACGTATGGTCTTGGGTACCAATAAAAATAGTTATCTCGATTTTTAATTCGGAACTTGCTTCAAAATGTTGATTCGCACGATAATATACCCTTTGCAAAATATTAGCTCATTCGAATTTCATTTATTAGTGTCACAGATGCAAAAATTTGAGTTTTTTTGAAAATCGAAAAATTATCGAAGATCGGGGTTTTCAAAAAACTTTTTTTTTTTGCACTTGGTCGGTACATAATTTGTAAAAAAAAATCACATCTGTATTTAACAATAAATAAAATTTATTCTGCATTTCCGAGAAATTTATTGGTATTTATCAAGGTTGAGCTGTCTGATAGTGCTTCCCGTTCGAAAATCCATATTTTTTCCATATCGTTGAACTTTGTTAAAATATGTATTGTGATAGTAACGTATATGAACCGAGAGCGAACGATTATTTATCGCGAAAATGGAATTCTTTTATGGATACACGCAAAGTATCTCTCGAGAAGTGTTGTTAGCAGTGAAACTCTACAGTCTACTTCATTCTGGAATACGCTTCTATTGCGCTGCCTAGAAAGTTCATGCCGTCACTAATGATCAGGGCTCGACAGTTTCGGCACTGAAAAATGAAGATGATTTTTTACTTCTTCCTTTCTCTCCAGCCAATTCCAATTTCGAATGTGTGTATTCACTACGCATACTGAAACATCGATGCTTCTATTTCGTTTTCGTTTTGCTGTCGTTTCCTTTGAAGCAGACGCTTTTACACGACGATTGAAACTGCTCTATTTATTATCATTTGAATGGGCTATGTGTCACTTTCAGTTTCACATGTAAAAGAATGATCATTGCTTTCAACTGAAAGTATCATTCGATTTCATTTCTCAAAATTAGATTTTGCCAGACTTTTTTTAAAAAAAAAGTGGAATTAAAAAAGACAAATGATGGTATATTAGTCTTACAACCAGATCCGATAAATGATTACGCCTGCTGGCATATTGCATATTCTATCATAGTGGATTAGTGGATTAAATCCATTTGGAATTGAAAACTTGAATGTTAGGAATTTTTAATGTGTAATTATTAATTTTATCTTAAAAATTCATATTAAACTTGATTGTTTCTATCAATGATATTTAAGCTCTCTATTTGCTGTACAATTTGTTCTTTGACACCCATCTTCTATCTTTCTTAATTTCGCTGGTGAAAATTCAAGCAAACGTTGAAAGGTTACATTTTTTCTTGAAATAAGTCATATTTGAAATGTAAAAAAAAAAATATTTCAAACTGTAAATAATCGAATCACACATAATTGGATCTGTATATAATCGAGTCCGACCTGTATTAGGCACTGACTAACATCTATTAGTTTGAGCAATTTAGGTGTTGATCAAATCAAACTACATTACACCACACACCATTTTAATATTTTGAACAGCGCGATAATATCCATATCGATTTTTGTATACCACCATACTTTTTTATACCGCTTTTCATCGATGATTTAGACTAACTCAATTCCTCTAACGATGCCCTTGATTGCATTCTTTGATTTTCTCCAAAACTTAAGCAGATCAGCCAGTTTATGCGAGGTTACGTTATATCGAAGTTTCCCTGTATAAACATCATCAAACATACGAATGACGAATGAAATAGAAATGTGATATTTGTAGTAAATAAATGAGTATTTTTTATGCTAAAAAAAAGGGATTTTTCTCTACAACAAATATTTTCAATGGTACAGATTTTTGGAAGAAAAAGTACAGATGAGTAAGATTTTTAAACCCTCTGGTACAGATTAAAATGTGGCCAACACTGGGTGTAAGTGACATCATCGATTTCTCTACGTCGACTCTCTCTTTTCGTCATAACTTAACTGCAAACATATTCCCAGCTGTATTTGACAATGTGGAAGATAGGTCCGAGCCTCATCTATCGACTCAAATCGGACCATTCCTTCTTCGGGTTTTGCGCTTAGCAACACATTTAGCCATATATTTTATTTATATAGGTAGATAGATAGATCGATAGAAGATATAGGAGTGCGTTATTTCACCTGAAAATCTATTTCCACTTTCAAACAAAGATCAATTTCAATAGCGCAAACATCGAATGGACCGACAACGCTTATCATGATGTAATTTTAAAACATATAGGAATTCAATTTTCCGAATTATCCGACCTTCCTACATAGTTTTCCGAAAATATCTGATTTTCTCTCCATAACATTGATCTACGGGCAGAGACGAATACATCAAAATAAAGATGGCTCCAATCGGACGATTTCTTCCTCGGGTTTCGCGCTTAGCAACACATTTGGCCTTACATTTTGATTTATATAGATAGATAGAGAGATATATTTTCCCGTAATGAAATTTATTCTGAGGTAAATGCAAAGCCCTCTTAAAACGAGAATAAGGCAACGAGGCACGAAGCCACTTCTAACCATTGTTTCCGGCATAAATTCGTAGAAATTCAATGATGTATCGAAATGACCACCAACCACGAATAAACCCATAAACACTCTCAAATTCACCAAACTCTTCTTCGGTAAACAAATTATCAAAACCCAATTTGCTTTTTATTATTGTTTCGAATATTACTTTAGAAATCAAACTCTTACATTGAATTGTATTGAAGTAACTCTTTAGTGAAAGGTGTAGTGGCCCTGAAAAGCGCCAAACTGAGTGCAGCCACAGGCATTTTGCATCAGTATCATCAATGTGTGTTCGTTTGTCCGTTGGATGGCAACAAAATTAAAACTCGTTGGCCGCTGCTACTGCTGCCCGCTGCAGATGATAATATTCGTGGTTATGCTAGAACGGTGGCCTTAACGTATGAGATCTGCTTCGCGGTTAAAAAATGAAGAATCTGTTCGGAAAGCAACTGCCAAATTTATTTTCTTTGGCTGGCGGTAGAACTACAATGGGAGGGGCTAACGATTTCATATTTTTCTTCTATTAAAATTATATTCCGCTTTACTGTGGTTGCTCCTTTTGGTCGGAATCATTTGAGAAGCATCAAAACTTAGCACTTAGCGCGTTTGGATAATGCTTAACACTTCACTTTTATTCAATTGTTTATCTCAAGAAAAATAAAATATTATTCATTGGGATAGATGAGTAGAAATATTTCCTATAAATTGATGCAAACACCTTTGCGATCTATGAAGAAATGTTCGAATTATAAGCATTCGAAATCTTTCATTTTTTCCTTAATGTTCAGTATTTTCACGATCTTACCAAATATTACAAAATTCAGAGAGATCTTATAAACACTAACTCTTGATTTGGTAAAATTAATACAGTTTCAGTTTCATTTGAGTTTCGGATTCCAGAGACAGATGTAGTTTTCGTATTGAATTTCTAGAGTTTGTTTCCAGATTTGATTTCAAATGATTAGTTTACTAGCTAACACTTACTATCAATTTTTTAAATCAATTATGTACGGAAGAAGTTTTCAATTTCAATAAACAATAATAAAATACAAAAATATGTGATCCTTTCTGCAGTATTATTTTGAACACATACTGTGATGTACGGCAAAAACCATGAGGTTGAGCCTCCTACAAGAAAAAAACAGGAAGTGGGTTATATCTATGGTATAACCGCAAGGGTGACGTAGGACTATCGTTGATTTAGAAATCATTTGTTTGAAGTTGAATCTAAATCCATTCTGAATGAATGAATAAATGAATATTTGGAGGACTTCGAAAACGAGAGCGTTACGTTGGAGGCACAAGGTTTTATGCATCCAATATAGGATACGAAAAACCTTGTTCTGAAGAATAATCTTCAGAAGCTAACCTGCTAACTGTACTTGATTGACAAACAAACCCAAATGTATTATATGTATATTTTATGGATAGAAAACATTAAAATAAACTCTTTCACATGAATGTAATTTTCAATTCCAAGGGGAACTGGCAGATTATTTTCCAGCAACGTTTAGATATTTCCACATTTTCCTCGATACTGGAAGCCCACCAGTGGTTAATACTAACTCGATAACCACCTGTTAATAGTACTTGATTGAAAAATATTTGGTCACAGTGTTACATGGATAGAAAACATTCAAATAAACTCTTTCACATGAATGTATTTTTAAATTCCCAGAGGAACTGGCAGATTATTTTCCAGCAATGTTTAGATCTTTCCGGAACTTTTTCGATGCTGAATGGCATCCAAACGGAAAGAATTCTGCGCGTGTATGTGTCGATCCTTCGCCGTCCACCTCCTCCAGCACGTTAGGCAACGATGTTGTCTTGTCGATGTCCTCACGAAAAATGAATGTGTCTCACCACCAGAATATCGCTTAAGTATGCTTTTTGTGTGTGATTGAATCGAGAGAAGGTGTGGTTTACAATGGCAATTTGGAAGGCAAACTAGAGGGGAATGATCTCTCTGAGCTCGGAACTTTCGGCGACTGAGCAATAATCGATTGCGGGCGCATACAATATTGGATACCGAAATATCCTACTGATGGGGAAGAATAATCTTCAGAAGCTGTTAATTGCGATTGATTGAAAAATCACCAAACCAAATGTAGTTGGTCACAGTGTTACATGGATAGAAAACATTAAAATAAACTCTTTCACATGAATGTATTTTTAAATTCCCAGAGGAACTGGCAGATTATTTTCAGTAACGATTAGATATTTCCACATTTTCCTCGATACTGGAAGCCCACCAGTGGTTAATACTAACTCGATAACCACCTGTTAATAGCACTTGATTGAAACATATTTGGTCACAGTGTTACATGGATAGAAAACATTAAAATAAACTCTTTCACGTGAATGTATTTTTAAATTCCCAGAGGAACTGGCAGATTATTTTCAGTAACGATTAGATATTTCCACATTTTCCTCGATACTGGAAGCCCACCAGTGGTTAATACTAACTCGATAACCACCTGTTAATAGCACTTGATTGAAACATATTTGGTCACAGTGTTACATGAATAGAAAACATTAAAATAAACTTTTTCACATGAATGTATTTTTAAATTCCCAGAGGAACTGGCAGATTATTTTCAGTAACGATTAGATATTTCCACATTTTCCTCGATACTGGAAGCCCACCAGTGGTTAATACTAACTCGGTAACCACCTGTTAATGGTACTTGATTGAAAAATATGTGGTCACAGTGTTACATGCATAGAAAACATTCAAATAAACTCTTTCACATGAATGTATTTTTAAATTCCCAGAGGAACTGGCAGATTATTTTCCAGCAATGATTAGATCTTTCCGGAACTTTCTCGATGCTGAATGGCATCCAAACGAAAAGAATTCTGCGCGTGTATGTGTGTGTAGCGATGTCTTCCCGGGGAACCGTTTGTGGCATCACTCTCCTCCTGATGGATTCCCTTCTGGCCTAGGGTGCACAAACAGGCTCTTGGTGACACCGTTCATCCGCGCTTTCATGATAAACGAAGAGCTTCACCACAACAGCGACAACATGCTCCAATCGCTGTTCAATTAGAACTGAGTGGATTTCCGAGCGGCGCTCGCTTATATACCGATTGGTGATTTCAATAGCCTGTTTTGAAAGCAATTTTAAGACTATTGAAACAAGTTTTTGGATCAAAAAGTAACAAGTATAGAACGCGTAGACATTTTATCTTTCGAATGAAGTGTTTATCATACCATTTCGTTCAGTTGTTTAGGAGCTATTAACGCTCAAAATCTCGGTCTCCGGCGTAACGCTTTCGTTTTCGAAACTTTGATTTTACACCCCGGTATAGAAATGAAAGACGTAGTCCTACGTCAAAAAACAGGTGGGAAAATAGAGTGTTCGAAAAATCGAATGTTGGCCATAACGAACATTTTTTTAGCTGAATAATTACCGACTCATCTGACCTCCGCAACGCATTCTTGTTTGTCTATTTCGGAAGACGGAGGGTTTTTTCATTTATTTTTGCATTTTCAATTGTGAATGTTTGTATTGTTAAATACTAACTAAAAGCTGTAGAAAAACAATTGGTGGAATGATTGGAAACTTTCAAAACTGCACAGCTTAAAACTTTGAGTTCGATTTACTCGAAATCATAATTATGTTACTTAGTCCGGTCCGACTAAACTCCGACCATATAGTCTTCGGAACAATTGCTTACGCACTCTGAACAATACTATTTGGCGTACTTTATTATATTTCGTTATATTTATTAAGGTTTCATAAAACAGTAAATGGATTTGATCGATTGGGGATGCAACGGTGGATTTGTTTCCTTCATGTTTTCGGAACTGGTTGTATTTCATACCAGTTATAATTCAGATTGATTGAGAAAGCGGACTCGCTAGCTAAGGTGGGCGCTTCAGAAAGCACACTTTTTGAAAGGCAAATTGCTTATAACGAATTTTTTCACATTCCTCGTCAGGACACACTCGTTAGTTGGCAGCGCATGTGGAGTGAAAATGAGTTCGGTCGTTGGTTACACACGATTATCCCTAAGGTTTCGACGAAAGCTTGGTTTAAGGGATTGAATGTCGGTCGTGATTTCATTCGCGTGATATCTCGGCTTATGTCCAATCACTACAACCTAAACGCGCATCTCTATCGCATTGGGCTCGCAGCAAACAATCTTTGTGATTGTGGCGATGGCTACCACGACATCGAGCATATTGTCTGGTCGTGTATCCGGTTCCATGCTGCTCGCTCTCAGCTCTCTAGAGCACTGAGAGCAAAAGGCAGACAATCGGATATCCCCGTCCGGGATATCTTAGGTAGCCGTGATACTGATCTTCTGCTTCATCTATACCTGTTCCTCAGAAACGCCGATGTCAACGTTTAATGATGTTTCCTTCGTTTTGTCCCCGTTTCATATCCCTCCTATCCGATCGATAAACTTTTACTTAGTCGCGGCAATACATACACACACTCTTTACAGACACACGGGCCGAAGGTTGTGCAGTCCACTGATCATTCAACAAAAGCCAAAGGTTGTACCGCTCATGACAACTCTACACGAGCTGATGATTGCGCCGGCTAGTGACCATTCTATCCTGGATTCCTCGAGAAGACGCACCACGCTAGATATGGGGTACAGACTAGGGGGGCGTTGCTGATTAATGGTCAGCTGCATCCCAATAGGAAGTATCCCGTGTCGGGCACAGGTACAGATCATTGAAGACAGCAACATCACAATTACGAAAACACTTGTAATACTAACCTCGAACCAACCGCGAGTAATCGGTTACATATTACTAACATAGTTATAAGGCAAACATTGTCGAAATATTGAACTCCCGGCCCCGTCAGGTTGACGCCATATGAGCCTTGATAAAAATATATATTTTGGATAAAAAAAAAAATAATTCAGATTTCAGAGTCAACTTTTTTTAGCCTGTCATTTGGAATGTGAATCTTAAAGAACAAAAAAATTAGACTTTTGTTGTTGTTAATCTAGCTTGCAACTCTTATCTAACTGTACCTTCTCTTGCATATTTGATTACAGGCAGTAGTTCAGAGCTTCAAAGTGCGATTCCGCGGGTAAGTAAACAAATTGTTGTATTCGACCTATTTACCAATAGTAGAAACTTTTCAAATTGCGTTCGAAACATGGATGGCATCATCTCTATATGTTGATCTTTTCGCATATTATACACAAGACTCATAATATGGATTTAGATTACGAAAGCAGATTCTTGGAATCCGAGCTTTTGATTAAACCTTGATAAAGTTTTGAGATCCTCGAATCTCATCAAAATTTGAGTTTTAGATTATATTATATTATTGTTTGTTGAGTTCATATTATTGTTCGTAATTTTCTAATCAGAATTCGGAACAAGAGTTAACATTCAGACTCAAAGTGAAGACTTCCTCGGATTCTAATACTAAATTCACAATTGAGATGTACATTCAGATTTTGGATTCGAAATCTGTCACACATGTCATGTTGGGAATATTGATCGGTGTTATTGGCAAATGTTCTGTGACTGTTTTTTTTTAGCTATTTTAGAGTGAGGTGATGTTTTATATATATATATATTGAAATACACAGTGGTTTTGTAGAATCAGCTTGAGATGTTTGAGTCATTGTTCATT
Organism: Toxorhynchites rutilus septentrionalis; assembly: GCF_029784135.1. NCBI lineage: Eukaryota > Metazoa > Arthropoda > Insecta > Diptera > Culicidae > Toxorhynchites > Toxorhynchites rutilus. The sequence continues at coordinate 300,439,842 of NC_073746.1, read as the reverse complement.
ATTTCCCTCAAGAGAATAATGAGCAAACAATATAAACGCTTCCCATCAGCATGGAACGGCATGGAAACCGAAATGATATAATTCAACGAGTTCCACTTTGTATTTGATGTTCCGAACCAAATCGCACCACGATTTCATTCGCAACATGGCACACTATCGAGTCTCCAAAGAGATTTTGACCACTCGCTGACAGGCGCAAAACTGGTTAATAGATTCTTCGTCTTGTTCCACTTTGTTGACGAAGACTTTCTGCTGCGCTTTCCATTCAGCCCGTATCAAGACCGTTTGCACAATATCAGTGTCGGTCCCAGTTCCCAAAAATACTTATTGTATAAATAGAAAATAGAAAGTAGTCACATTTTGTAAAACATCCGAAAACAAACCGTATATTTATATATTTTGTAACTGTCAGTCCCAGTCAGTCTGCCTTTTCCTACCAAAAAGCTCAACGTCGTTTATTTCGGTCCCTTGAAAACCGAAATCGTGTGAACAAGTTGTCATAGGGCGGAACTGAAATTTCAATATTTAGATTAATGCTGTCATTCCAGTCAGTCAGCGCTGAAGAAAGAGAGAGGGAAAGAGGAAGAAAGAAAGAGAGAGAGAGGAAGAGAGAGAAAGAGGAAGAAAGAAAGAGGAAGAGAGAAAAAGAAAGAGAGAGAGAGGAAGAGAGAAAAAGGAAGAGAGATAGAGAGAAAAAGATAAAAAGAGAGAGAGGAAGAGAGATAGAGAGAAAAAGATAAAGAGAGAGAGAGGAAGAGAGATAGAGAGAAAAAGATAAAGAGAGAGATAAAGAGGATGAAGAAAGAGAAAGAGAAAGAGAAACAACGTTAAGCCCCGAATTGTTTCTGCTGCGCTTTCCATTCAGCTCGCATCAAGAGTGTTTACACAATATCAGTGTCGGTCCCAGCCCCCAATAATACTTATTACATGAATAGAAAATAATCTGAAATTCGACTAGAAAGCAGTCACATTTAGTTGAACATCCGTAAATAAACCGTATATTTTTATTTTTTTTATTTTGTAACTGTCCCAGTCAGTCAGCACTTCCCTACCAAAAAGCTCAATGTCGACCCCAAGAGACCGACGCGGGGCTCAACGTGTTAATGTGTGCAAATATGCGATGACAAAAATGAAAACCCACCCCCAAAAAATAACATTAAAATCATTCAAAACATTTGAGCAACACCTCGTTTCTACATGTTTACAACCTTTCAGTGATTCAGTTGACGCGATATAAACAAAGTGTTGTTTACGTTGATACATAAAAGTCAATTGTTGTTGTCTACACAAAGAGTTTCCATCGAATCAAAATGGGTGGAAAGAAAATCAGCATGCAAGCCCGAAATCTTGTTGTTCAGGATCATTTGCAGCAGATTTCACAGCGAAAGATTGCAGAGAAGTTGTGTCAGGGACAGAGCTGAAATTTTTCACTGTCACTGCAAATATTTTAGCTACTATGACGACCATTGCAACATTATCATCGAACGACGTGCAACAAAACACAAACCGACAAAACAAGTGATTCACTCTTTGCTGTTAAATGGTTTGTCAGACTGCTTTGACAATCAAAGCATGTTACTTGTCATCGCACTATTATGGTCAAGACGGGAAATACTATGTCACTTGATGTAATATAAGTTTACACTTTTGTGGGCTTGTATAATAGAAGTTTACACGTTTACGTTTATTTGTTTACGTTGCGCTTCGTGAATATCCTTATTATATAAAAATGCTAAATTTCGAGGAGAACAAAGTATATAAATGAGTCTAGGAACTGCCAAATACGTGCATTTGGATGCCGGGCAGGAATTTAATCGAAAAGAAATTTCCCCAAAATCTTAGCATGTGAAGATTTCTCTGTCTTGAATTCAACCGCAATAAATACCTTATGTGTAATGTCAGGAAAAAGGATACATGTAACAAATTACATAATGACATAATTTATGCAAGAAGCCTAAGCGTTTCCTGTTTATTATCTAAGTGTGTCTGGGTTTAATGGTAAATTTTTTTTTCTGTATTATAGTGACTTTCAACATATTTGGCTGGCTCGTCACTTTTACCTTCCATTTCGAAAGAATGTCGGGAGTGAGAATGGTAAAGCATTGAAAATTATTTGAAGTTAAAAAAATCTTCGGTCACACCTTCGCTTGCTTTAATGAGCTCCATGGATTTTCAGGTGCGGTATGTTGCACTAGGATATGTATGCAAACGGAGCTTCGCTAGAATTTAGTAGTATGTTAACATCAACACTGTCCAATTTCAGTGGTGTATAAATATTTATGAATATGTAAGAGAAGTATTGGGTAGGATATGCACTTCTGTTGCAGTGGCGCACCTGCAAGTGCGGTAAGATGCAATATGAGAGAGAACGGATATGGTTAATTTTTATTGAGGATCATTTATTAAAAAACCAAATTAAGGTAAAATCTAATTTATTATTCAGCCATTCCATGCCAAACCTATATAATGGTTCTCAGATTTTCGTGAAAATTTGTGGTATTCTTTTATTCTTCCATTAGTAATTTAATATTTCGCTATTTTCTTTTTTTTTTTTTCCAAAAATCACATTTTTTAATTTCATAACTTTTAACAACTGGACCGATTCAGATGATCGATATATCAAATTGGAGCCAATGAGCTAGTCTTTTTTGAAAAAAATATCATACGTGCCGAAAAATTGGATTTCGTTTTCGTAATTAATCATTGTATTTGTTTTTATAGTTTACATGGTTTTGAAAGTTGAAGTTTTTTTACATGATATTTCCAAAAATCAGAGAGGTTTGTTTTTCGTTTTTGAGTTATTTTACAAACCATAATATTGTCTTAACAAAGTATTGAATCTAATCAAAATGGATATCGATATCAGAATCAATTGCATAATAATGCTTAATGCCTTCAATCTTGAGACACTCTTTCGCAATTTCGGCAAAACCTCTCCTGTCGTGAGTTGGGACACCCCAAACTAATGTGCTCACCGTTCCACATAGTATTTACTTTGAAAAAAAAAAATGAATAAGAAAGCAACAACCGAAACGAAAATCGTAGATTTGCTCGATAAAGATGAAATACAACCTGCGACAATGAACAATTCGTTACGGACATTTATACAGTCTACTTGATCAGTCAAAGCGTATTGACGAAGCCCCGCAACATGCATCTTGGAAATCTGGTACGAATTCAAAGAATCATGACAGAAGATGTCTACATGGATATCCCTGAGGACAACCTAAAGAAATCGCTTCGAGAAAATGGCCTACGGAACAGCTTCGTTTTCCAACAGGAAAACGACCCGAAGAATACTGCTAAGAAGACCAAAGCCTATTTCCGTTCACGCAAAATAAAACCCCATGAATAACCACCACAAAATCCTGATCTGAACCAGATTGCCGGTGGGTTGGGATTCTTGACAACCAGTCTTCGGAATACAACGCGATACTGATATGCAACTTTTTTTGGACCCAGTTGAATACTCACTCCATGCGCGCACATCTGATCGGGCGAATCAACGCGCGCCGAAACATAGTTTTTTTTAGTTTATGTTTTGTTGTCAACACCGTTCGCTTTGAGGTTCGAACATCCTTACTGCACCGTATTCTTACACTGGTTTATATACCCAGTGTTAAACCGCGCTCGAATCTGGTTTTCTGCTCAGCTTTCTCTGTTGAGTTATTTTTCATCATACAGGCGTATACGGTTGGTATGGAGGCGCACTGTTGTTTTTATGCTTGGCTTAGAACGAGCAAAGACAAAAGGGGCGCTAGAATGTGATGTGTGTGTGTGTGTGTGTGTGTGTGTGTGTGTGTGTGTGTGTGTAAAATGAGGCGGGCATTACACAAGTGAGAAGCGATGTTTAGTATCTGAATTTTGCGCCGGGTTTATTTTGCACTCACTTGTTTCTGAGTTTGGTACATTTCCTACCAAGAGAGAATACGTGTTTGTTATGAACGCGCGCTGATGAAAATAAAAACTCGAGCGAAGCGCAGCGTATGTTTTCTTAAGACTGTTGACAAAAAAGTAGGGATTCATGGAGTCACCAATAAGGACACTTATATCACGGTTATCCAGAAAGCGTGGAACGAAATCGACCCTCAGCACCTCCAGAACTTGGTCGATAGTATGCCCAAACGTATTCAGCAGGTCATTGAAGTATCAGGAGGCCACAATAAATATTGATGCTTTTAACCCTTTTTGCTTTTATTGTTTTTTTTATCCCTTTTGTTTATTTTAGGCTCATTAGCATTTTTTTTAGCTGTAACAGAGCCGAATTTCAATCGTGTACATGTCACATGTTTATCATATCTATAGCTAGCACATTACATAGTTGCCATGTTTTCGGCATTAGAGTATGCCCTTCTATACCATTGCATATGGTACACATTTACACAGTTACCATATAGGCGTAAGAGTTTTCGTTCTGTTCTTGATCATTGTTGAGTTATTTATAGAACAGCAGCCCGATGTGTCTTGTAGAGCAGAGCAGTTATATGGATGAATCGATCTTATTACCGTGGATGGATCTCCATCGCTGATGATTGTTGCGTGGATGTAGTTATTCTGTAACAACACAAAGATGGTCAATGGGGGCCCTGAGTTTTGAACTCACGATCGATCGCTTACTAAGCGAACGCGCAACCAGTGTGGCTACGGAGACCCCCTTGCTTTTATTGTGTAATGTTTTATTTCTCGAACTGGTGCTTTCATACTTGTTTTCTATTTTTATTTTGCGTGCCATTGAAATAAAATGTTTGGTTTGTATTTTCTGAAGTTAATCTCGCTAAATATGATCAAAATGCAAAGAAAAATGTTATTTTTATAATGAAGACTCATGAAGTTGCTATTTTTACGTAGGACTACGTCTTTCACTTCTATACTGGGGTTTAAATTCAAAGGGGAACGAGATTTTGAGCGTAACAACTAAATGAAGTGGTATGATAAACACTTCATTCGAAAGATAAAATGTCTATGCGTTATATGCTTGTTATTTTCTGATCCAAAAACATGTTTCAATAGCCCTAAAATTGTTTTCAAAACAGGCTATTGAAATCATACCAATCGGTATATAAGCGAGTGCCGTTCGGAAATCCACTCAGTTATGATTGTACAATGATTGAGGTACGATCGCTGGAATGGATGGATGTTTCCCTAACACAGACTTCAAAACCACGAAGCCTGGGGAAATCGACATTGCAAAATAGATGCAAACTGCGAGTACTTTTGTACTCGCTTGCGTTTCTGGAAATCGGAATGTTTCCCTAAAACAGTCTTCAAGCCCATGGAGCCAGGGGAAAATGACATAGCAAATTAGAAGCAAGCAGTGGGTGCTTTTGTACTCGTTTACGTTTCTCTAAATCGGAATGTTTCCCTAACACAGACTTCAAAATCATGAATCCCGAGGAAATTGGCATTGCAAAAAAGTAAAAATGCGTTGGGTACTTTTGTACTCGTTTGCGTTTTTACAAATTTGAATGTTTACCTAACACAAACAAGACTTCAAAACCATGAAGCCTGGGGAAATCGACATTGCAAAATAGATTCAAACTGCAAGTACTTTTGTACTCGCTCGCGTTTCTGCAAATCGGAATGTTTCCCTGACACAGACTTCAAAACCATAGAGCCTGAGGAAATTGGGCCTGATTACGAACGTCACTTCACGGTGAAAACGGAATGAAATGCATACAAATTGCATACAATTCATTTCGTTTTCACCGTGACATTGGCGTTGCAAAATAGATGCAAACTACGGGTGCTTTTGTACTCGCTTGCATTTTTGTAAGCCAGAATGTGTTTTCCCAAACCCGAAACCAAAAAGTTGGGAAAATCGGCATCGTAGATACATTCATGTTGGCAATACTTTTATACCCCCATGCATTTTTACACTCCAGTAAATACGCAAAGTTTCCTTTCCTAACCAAACTACATAAATATTTATTAACTACAAATCTTTGAACGAATTATAACATATATTTCCCCACAATGATTCTTTTCATATATTCATCAACAACATCGATCACAAATACATTATTCCATAAACATCTATATAATATCTTATTCGCTTATTTGGGTTTCGAACCTCGGACCCATCGATTCTGAACTGTGCGTCATCTACTTAATCTATCGTCTCATCTCGTCCAGGCTCTTCTTTATACCGATGGGCTTGCGCTTACCTTCGGTAATTGTTCTATTTCAGAACACGCTTAAAAAATAGTGTGGCATTGTTTTTGTGGCATTCGTTAGTTGTGTTTTGTCTCTATTTAGACCTCGCACGTACGGTCAGTAAGCGGCCCTTTCTACACACAACATAAAAAACGAAATACCACAAATGCCACAATATAATTACATTCATTTCAGCCACATGCCACGTTTTCGGTTTACCTCCAATTCGGTTTATAGATGCACAGGAGAATCTCTACTTTTTAGTGTGACTATGGACACTAATCTAATCTAATTTCACTAAACATAACAAGATAAAAAAAAAGGGAACACTTTAAGATACTGACTACGATGTAATCCGACTTACCTTTTATACGTAAAGTACGCGGAACAAACTCACTAATCCGCTTCTGCCTTCATCCATGCACAAAGTCGGAATGGACGAGCACATTTTTCGATCCTCTGATCAGCCAGATATTCATTGGAACCGGAAATACGTAATTGTTAACGATGTTAACAATTCCGTAGTCGTTCCGAAGTTCCTTGTGGTTGGATTTGTCCCGCTTTCAAACATTCGCAGGCAATTGTCTTTTCATCTCCCGAGCGCAGTTTAAGTCGACTCGCTGGCCGGATTTAGGATTCCAAGAACAAGAAAACCCGCCGAAAGACTCTTTCCACTTGGGGGAAAAAAACAGCAAACGAAAAAAGTCTGCGAGGCATGTGTTGGTGTTCTGCGTTCTGACTGAATTGAGCCGCCGAGTTACACTCAATATGGTTAGCCGCCCAAATCGAAAATAGCTCAGAAGCACACACCGTTGTTGATTCTGAGCTGAAGAAAATAGTACGATGGAGTCTCCAAAGGAATTTGTGGTACACGCTACATGTTGATAACTATTTGCTGCGATAACTACTTCCATAATACATTAATTGACTTAAAGTGGGATTTGTTTGCAATTGAATTCGTTAATAGCTTCATTCATTCACTAGTTTAATCAATAATTTAATCAATACACACAAAAGATACGCAGCGGCGATATCGTACTAAATGAGGAACATCCGAAGTGGGATTATTGCTAATTGAAGAAATACAATTTATTACTAAGCCAACGGAAGTCCTACGTCAACCTTGCGGTTTTATCATAGGTATAACCCATCCTTTGTTTTTACTTCACAACATTATTTTTTATTTGAACAAAACTGAGAAAATCGTTATCTGATGTTGTTTTAATACAATGTAAACAACACTTTGTTTATATCGCTTCAATATCGATTGCTAACAATACCGCACAGCTCTAACTGTCAAAACATGAAGAAACGAGGGGTTACTCAAAGGTTTTGAGTGATTTTAATATTTTTTTTTGTGGGCTGTTATTTTTGTCAACTCATACTTGCACGCATTAAAGAAGTCATGTTAGGAAATAAACAAAATCTAACAAAAATGGCCTAACTTGTTAATTAATTGAAAGAGTAATAGTTAACAAACAAATCTATAAAATCACGGGAGAAGTTTTTGATAAAAGAGTCCAGAAAATGAGGAAAGTTTCTATACATCCAAGGTGGGCTTTTTTATGTCTATCATGTAAGATTAAAGTTCGGCAAATTACATTGTTCTTAGAAACTATATGTCGTTGTGATATATGAAAACACTCGAGTGATATTGGCTTCCTTCTAAACCGTGGATCAATTGTAAAGCGTATAGTTATCAAATTGCGAATTTTTGTTGAAAACACTGCGAGAAAAATGAAATACAATTACTAATTTGTGACACTACGCTGCGGTCCCCAAATGGCACATTGAGCGACGCATTACGGAGCAGCTGCCGGCTCTTGCACCGTTTCAAAGTGCGTCCCACGGCATACTATCCAAGCCACATGGTACACATCGGTGCGAGGGTGGCGCGAAAGCTGGAGGAAAGTAATGCTTTAAACGTGACTTGAAGTTGCGAGACTATTACCAACCAGATAAACATAAATATTAAAAATATGTAATAATATGATCGCGAACCGCTTGGAGAAGCTGCCGCCGCTCCCGCTTTCACGAGCGGGTGGTGCGAGAAAAAGTGATCACCACGCCGAGCAACTGCGCACAGTACGGAAGCTCGTTGGGACCAACGGAGAGAAAGGCCGCGGCGAGGGAGGAATTGCTGGTCCATTTCTTGGCGGCCGATGGCAGCTCCTCTGGACTGTGGACTGTGTGCAGTGCAGTGTTCTATAATTTAAGCCATCGACATAACAACGACGACGACGATAAGAAAGAATTAAACGGGTACTGTGGGGTCGATATGTGATTAAATTTGAGGCGTAGGCTACGGATGGGGAGAGAGGAGAGGTTTGCGGTTTTATAGTTTCTGCACGCGATCGTTGACGTGAACGGAATTAGCGAGGGTGGGCAAGCTTCCAACGCTAGATATAATGAGGGGTAGCGATCATGTGAAATTGCCTTCGGGATGTGCGAGCTGCTATACGGCGGACTAGTTATGATTTTGGTACCCCTCTGGACGTCAACCTGTGCCGATCAGCGTTTTACATATGAAACAAAAAGACATTATCGAAACCGCTTCACTGCTCACATATTTCACGGAATATTGCCAGAACACAGAAAAAAAGGAACTATTCAAATCCATATTTTATATCAAACTCTGACAAGCCAAATATACAAATCCGAGCGACCGGTTATGATTTTCCGCGGTTCCATCCACGACGCACGTGTTGCCCCGTCAGCGCTGCACGGATTGTCCCCGCAGCGGAACGCGTGCGCCCGGTCCGCGCCAAGCACTAGCTCTGTGGACCATCATCATCGCTTGACGGGAAGAGAATAACAAACCTTTTGTTTACATCTGACGCCTTCCGCGGAACTTTTTCCCGAGCCGTCCCGGGAAATGTACCTGCCATTGACGGCAATCGTCGCCCCGCCGAAGCTGAAAAATGCTCCAAAAAACTAAAAGTGTCATAATTTAAAATAAAATTTCCTTCCTCCGTAACCCTCTTACCAGTGGGGCACCGAATTTATCGTGCGGATTCACGACGGCACCGATTGCCACCCACCCGCGAGTACGCGAGTGGAACATCTTGCTTCCTGCGAGCATATGGGGTGTCACAAAAGATCTCTCGATCTCGGCAGGGAATGTAAACAAAGCGATCGACACGCGGACACAGGCACGCACGAACGCACGCTCGAGAATTGGTCGTTGTCGTCGTCGTTTGCATTCCAAGTCCAGACCTGGAAACGGGGCGTCGGTCGGCGTCATCCTCGGTGATATTGTTTACCGTATCGGCGCGTAATGACTGTGCTTGTGATAAAATTAGATCTAATTGTTTACAGTGGAGTGCACTGTGTCTCCCGTGCGATGCCCGGCCGATGAGACACGCGGAGAGTGCGTATTGTGGCTCCTGGGGTTCGTTTCGAGGGCGAGAATTTCGTTTGACCAAAATCACAGTCATCACAGTCTATCTTGCTGGATTTAAGCATACAATGGACTAGAGAATATGTTGGAGATGATCCGCACGACTGTTCGAACATATCCGCAAGGGTTTGAAATTCATTCCACAATATTGTATTGACATCATAATTCATTCTGGACCACATTGGTTGCGCGATCGCTTACTAAGTGATCGACTGTGAGTTCAAAACTCAGAGCCCCTAATTCACCATCTTTGTGTTGTTATAGAATAACTACGAATAAGTACGTTTTAGGGAAACATATTCCGGTATGCACAACGACAAGCGAGTACAAAAGTACTCAACACCAAAAACTACCCCCGACTTGCATGTATTTGAAAGGCGGATTCCCCCAGGCACATTGGTTTTGAAGTCCGTTTTAGGGAAACACAGCTCGGTGGGAACAAAAATACCCCCGACTCGCATGGATATTTGCAAAGCGGATTTCCACAGGTACATCGATTTTGAAGTCTGTGTTGGGGAAACCGTAAATCGGGCCAATCAAAACTTGGCAGTTAGGGCGTTTAGATAACGCTTGACATTTTACAGTGATTCAGTTATTCATCTCATGAAAAATAACATTTCATTAGTTGTGATAGACGCGTAGAAACATTTCTTATCAATTGATGCAAACATCTTTCCGATCATTTAGGAAATGTTCGAGTTATAAGCATTCGAAATACGGATAGGATTAGCACACAAATCGGCAGAACAAATGTATGGAAAAAAAGAAGTTCTTCCAAGTTTCATGAACTTAAACCGTTTAGAGATTAACGAATTCTAATGTATAGCATATCAAACAAATCTTAGCGAATTTCCGATTCGATTGGTATGCAAATCATGAGAATTCGTTCACAGAGAAAATAGTTATTAACGTTAACTTTATTCCATGAAAACGTGACCTGTTTTCCGATTTGGCACCCTTTCTGAAAGACGTAGTTCTATGTAAAAAAAAACAAATGGGATAGAAAAAATCATTCTATGCCCCAAAGACGCAAGGTAGTAATTGAATAATATATCGAATTCGGATATTGAAATACGAATATAATTTGCTACACAATGTGCTCAGTTGCATAGGCTTTTTACTTCATAATTACATCAATTGGTATAGTAATAGGCATAAAAAGCTCACCTTGGATGTTTAGAACCTTTCTTCAATTTGTGGACTATCTTATCAACAATTACTACCGTAATTTTATAATTGTTTGTTAACTATTACTCTTCCAAGCAATCAACAAATTTTTCCATTTTTGATAGACCTTGTTTACTCCTTCACATGACTTCTTTAATGTGTGCATACTGACAAAAATAAAAGCCCACCTCCAAAAATCTAACATAAAAATCACTCAAAACTTTGGGTAACCCCTCTTTTCTTCATATTATGACAGCTAGGGCTGTACGATATTATTTACAACCTTTCAGTGATTCACTCGACGCGATATAAATAAAGTGTTGTTAAATTGGTTCATAAAAGTCAATTGTTGTTGTCTTACAATAACGGTAGTAGTTTTGGATAAAATAGCCCAGAAATATGAAAGAAATTTTTTTAAATATGCAAGGAGGGCTTTATTGTGACTATAACTGTATATACGAATTTATATACACCGAACATTGAATTGTATGTTCAAATAAACCTAAATGTCACTGATATTATTTTTAATGACTTACAAATATTACTAATAAAATGACGTGTGTTATGTGTTGTGACAATCGCATCAACAACGCAACAATCCTCAAGTAACGGTGATCCAGCATCTGTCCGTTCACACACGGTCTGAAACACAAGCTCACATACACAAGAAACATCGGACTAGTTTGTGCTATTAATAACACAACCATTTTGTAGCCTCACATCAACTGTCTCCGCTGTATGGTCTAAGTGAACTGTAGAACAAAACGAATACTCTCACATCGAGTAGGCCATTGTGTGATTTATTTATTCATTTTCGTCAAACAGATGTAGACTACATATTTTTATGTTAATGTTACAATGTTTTCTAAGGTTGAATATTATTCCTACGGTACATGTTTCTTTTTAACTGTTTTTTTGACGTAGAACTACGTCTTTCAGGAAGGGTGCCAAATCAGAAAACAGGTCACGTTTTTATGAAATAAAGACAACGTTAATAACTATTTTCATTGTAAACGAATTCTCATGATTTTCATACCAATCGAATCGGAAATTCTCTAAGATTTGTTTGATATGCTATACATCACAATTCGCTAATCTCTAAATGGTTTAAATTCATGAAAACTGGAAGAACTTCCTTTTTTCCATACATTTGTTCTGCCGATTTGTGTGCTAACCCTACCTGTATTTCGAATGCCTATAACTCGAACATTTCTTAACAGATCGGAAAGATGTTTGCATCAATTGATAGAAGATATTTCTACGCGTCTATCATAATTAATAAAATATTATTTTTCATAAGAACATAAGAACAATTGAATGACTGTGAAATTTGAAGCGTTATCTAAACGCCCTGATTGGCCCGATTTACGTTTTCCCCAACACAGACTTCAAAATTGATGTACCTGTGGAATTCCGCTCTGCAAATATACATGCAAGTCGGGGGTATTTTTATTCCCACCGAGCTGTGTTTCCCTAACACGGACTTCTAAATAAATGTGCCTGGAGGGAATCCGCTTTGCAAATACATGCAAGTCGGGGGTATTTTTTGGTGTCGAGTACTTTTGTACTCGCTTGTCGTTGTGAAGATCGGATTATGTTTCCCTAAAACGTACTTTTAGACTGAGAATCCTGGGAAAATAGTCATTTCAGATACTAGATACTACATAATCTATTACATTCGAAGTGGTAAACAAGTGGATTGTATAATATTATTGAGTAGTTCTACGTCGAAAATATGCGGTCGTGTCCTAGACACAACCCCTTAATTTTTTTTTAAAATTCATTGTGCCAATTATTTCGCAGTGCCCCTATCAATTGCATGATGCGTATCAATACGCATCATGCAATTGATAGGGGCGTTGTTTGCATAATTTGTTCTGGATGACACCCAGGTACGCATGAATTTATTTTTTCTAGTAATTCAGCTGATTGTACTCGTTGCGAAATTAGGTCATTAATTTGTTTATGAGCATGCAGCATGCTTCATATGAAGAAAGTAGAAATGAGTTCCAGTTTGCCTTACGGAGTGCAAATAAGAGATACTGTTTCTGGACGAACTCAATACGTTCTTCATGTATGACCATATACTGGTTCCAAACGATGTTACAGTATTCCAAAATGGGCCTTACATATGTGGTATATAAAGGCTTCATTATGTATGGGTTCTGGAAGTTATGTGATAAGCGTTTGACAAAACTTAACACACTATTTGTCTTATTGATTACGTAAGTTACGAATCGTTCGTCCTGAGAGTCGCGTAGGATTTTGTAGTTCTGATACGATTTGCAATTAAATGCTCCTCTAACTTACCCCAAACTTTGAAAAATCGGCTGAACGTATCAATATGAAACGTTCTCAGATGTTTAGCGAATACACTAGGCTAAAAAATTGCCTGCAAACATTAGAACTTATTGCAATATTCGCAGAATTACAGTGGATTTTGTAAAGCACTATAAAAATTCTGTTCTTGGCACTTTCTTGAAATCGATGCAAAAAAAATTAATTTTTTTTTTTCGTCAAAATAACAAATTATCCTTGTGCAGAATTTATTGGAGTTTGCGGTGCGATGATTGTTTATTGAATTATTCATCATCAAAGACGAAGGGGCAATTTTTCATTCGAATTGAAATATCTCTTTGTGGGAAGGTCCTACAGGAACGTTATTGGAACCAAATGAAAGCTGGTTGATAAGGTCAATTGGATTTGTTGTTGATTTAGTTAGAAAAAAATTGTATTAGTCCAGAATATTCTTGAAAAAACAAAGAAAAATCTCCATTCAAATCCATTCTTTCCTATATTGTTGCCCACTACACCTACACACACCAAGCTAAAAATATGTACATGAAATATTTTAATACCTGGAAGTTGTAGCTTCAAAATGATGCGCATCCCATCGACATGCGTTGATTTTTCACGAAGTTACAGCATGTCTAACTGACTCTATTCCTCTAATTTTTTTTGTCGAGTGTATTTCGTTTTGGAATGCTTCGATGTCGTTTTCATTTCCAATTTCCGCGAAAAGCTTCATGTCGTCGGCATACACAAGTACATTGATACGCTTGAGAACGAAGGAGATGTCATTAACGTACAGAATGAAAAGAAGGGGACCAAGATGAGAACCTTGTGGGACTCCCGAAGTGACTTTTACTGGATTTGAGAGAGAATTTTGAAAATGAACAATTTGTTCACGATTTGTTAGATAAGAATTGAACCAGTTTTAGAATCCTTGTTCCATTCCGATTTTCTGCAATTTGAAGTAGTAATGAGGTAGTAATGGAATGTCGATGCGGTCAAATGCTTCACTGAAGTCAGTGTAAAAAGCTTCTACGTGTTTGCGCTTTTCCATTGCATTCAAAATTTACCATATGTATCGATACGATCAACATGTACAAGATAAAATCTGACTCTTTTACTGAAGAGCCTAAATAAAATAAAAGAAAAGAGACTAAAAATACTTTCCATCTCATTTTTTTCGTGTAGGACTTGTAGGACTGTAGGACGTGTAGGACTGAAAAAATAGGTCGCGTTTTTATGGAATAATTTTAATTTTGAAAATTATTTTTGCAGCAAACGGGTTTTGATTATTTGCTAACCAACAAAATCAGAATTTGTTTTTTTTCCAAGATTAGACATTACGCCTCCCTATTTCGTAAATGTAATGTAAAACTGTAACATAAATTAATGAATTTTTAAATATATTTTTCCTGTGCGGTTTTGTGCTTACGCTTGTTTGTGCTTGTTGTTAATATTAAGACGAATCAATTGTGAAATTTAAAATCTCCGTTAGCAAAGGAAAAGAAGAGGAAGGAATAATGTGTCGGAGACGAATGTTTTAATTCAGCATTTACCATGTAGGAGGATTTAATTTAGCAGTTCTTTTCTGAACTATTTTTCCAAAAAAGCTCCCGCGGTGGACTTGCAAGTTCAAGCATCCAGAGGCACGCTTCCACCCAAGAAACATGCGCTACCCGACCAGAGCGTACCATCTCGTGGTATCGATCCAAAACACACATACAATGGTACAGCTTTGTTCGGCGGACGCGCCGCGTCAATATTCATGCCGTCTGGCGAAAAGTGCTTCTGTATTCTTGCACTATACGCACACACTGCCGTTTTAATGCATTACCCAAGGTAATATATCAATGATTAAGAAACGTGGAATAATGGTGCTGGTGGAACACAATATGGCATACAATCGAGCCCGTGATCGAGTGTATGGTAAATGCAAAAAGGCCGCCGCGATGAATAGCCAGTGCCGTGTGTGCATTGACATAAGGAAACAAATAGTGAAATAAGGTGAGCTTATGTATTTTTCTCGCGAGGGCAATAATAAATTATCAATCATCCATCTTTAACTACTCCTACAAAACCACGCAATCTTCGGCCTTGATGGACTTTCTTCTAAATAGTTATATATCTTATTTCGATGAATTTTCAAATAACACCCGAAGTGATACAAGCGATTCATGCAACTTTAAGACATTAGGCATCAATTTTTTTTCATATCCCGATTTTTCCCCCCTTGAATGATTATTTGTTTAAAATATTCAAATATTCAATATGGCCAGCGAGCCGGGGTGGCCGTCAAGTTTTTGGTGGCAAAGTTGCTAGTGACAAATGGCGACTTACATTGAAACGCGGTGTTTTACGCGGATTTCGGAATTCGCCCGGCACGTATTAACTGCTTAAAAAGAGACTTTATGCGCTATATGGTGTGACTTTTCACGAAATAAGTTTGTATTGTATCACTGATTAGTAGCTAAGAAATAGAAGAAGAAACAGATATCATGATTGTAGCATGAAAAAAAAGCAGTTAAACTATTGCTAGAATATGGGTTGCATTTTAAACTAATCATTTACTGTTTGTTAGATTTTTTCGCGGATTTTGAAATTTACGCAGTTTTTTTACGCGGGTTTTTGAATTTACGCTGTTTTTTACGTGAATTTTGGAATTTACGCGATTTTTTACCACGTATCCCCGTATTCTTGGTGAAATGCATCGATTTGTCCTTTTCTTTCTCCGTGAGCACTTTTTCCTTCGAAATTTCCCAGATTTATTTGTCAAAACAATTAAAAGAACGGAAAATGTAACTGGGGTTATACAACACTTGAAAATAAAAAACATTTGCTTACGCTTAGTTTTTGCACATACACAAATGGAAATTATGCAGTGGATACCAAAACATTAGAATATAAATTGAAGTTGAAGTTGTTTGTATATAATGACACAAAGTAGCAAAATCGTCACCTGGTCTCATTCGCGAAGACAGTGGTACGATGTCGACGTCTGGTGACGAGTTTCAATTAGCGGCCATAATGTGGGTCCCAAATTAGATATTTAGATATAATCTCTCTCAGATGGGAGGACATGAAGTCAGTTTCGAAATGTTAAAATTTGAATGAAAATTTTCATGTTTTCATCATAAATCATCATATTTTTTAATTACTTGAAACACGTATTCCTGACACTTATTTAACCGTTTCTCTATACATTTCTGACATTTTTACTGAAATTTTTCGCCACCTGCAAGAAAAATGTGTTTTTCATTTGACAAGATACGGAGAAGTTAATTTTCGTTCATAACTTTAATTTTAAAAAGGTGTTTATTCCGCCAGAAAATCAATTACTATCTTTGGCGCTTTCCTAAACTAGTAAACGAAGCTCAATGCCGTCAACGCGAATAAAAGTTTTTTCGAGAATATAAAAAAATACGTTTTTGAGAGAAATGAATTTTAATCTTCTAAATATTTTTTTTTCAGTGTAACGTGATTTATTTTTCTACATTTTTTCTCTGACCAAAATTTCATAGCATTTCTTCACAATTTAATAATAAATTAGAAAAAAATGGGTTTAATTGGTGCTTATTTTCTTTGTTTTATTTATGAGTTTTTGTTTGTACTAAAAACTTTTCGTAGAAATTTCAAAACAATTTGGCAAAAATTGAGTCCTGTATTTTTCCGGTAGATTACTGTGGTGATCGATGTCTCGTAAAGCAGTTTATTGTTTCCAGGATTCATGCTAATCGAAAAGGTGACCCTTTGAATCAGAAAATTATTTTGCTGTTTTTTTTTTGGTTTTTCAATTCAGTTGTGGGTTAAAAGATGTCATAAATGAACTTCAAAGTCAAATTTCTAAAAAAAATCCTGATAGAAATTACAGTTACACTAACTATAGTATAAAAACTATTGATTTAATTTCAAAGTTGTGTTCCTCTGTTTCCAAAGCTTGATAAATAGAGAAGAAACGTTGACAACAAATCAATTTTGAAAAATACGAGTACAATATTTAGAAAAACTCTGCAGCATTAATACTTTTGACAATTTTGATAAAATCGGAAATTTATCTCCCAACGATTAATTTCTCATCATATGCTGATTCCTGTGATTCAAAAGATGGTCCCTCGCTTTCTACTATTGTATCTCTGACCTTGAATAACCAATATATAAATTTCTTGATATTTCTCAAAACATACATCATTTTAATATCAAATCACTATCAGACACAGTTTTCGTTCAGGATTTTTTCACCACTTTATCTCCCAACGATTAATTTCTCATCATATGCTGATTCCTGTGATTCAAAAGATGGTCCCTCGCTTTCTACTATTGTATCTCTGGCAGTTTGTGAATACTCTCAATATTTTAAAACCGGAAGAACAAACAATTCCTTGCCTAGATCATGCGGAATTAATCAAATTTATTAGTCAATCGCATTTTGCTTAAAAAAATCGTGCAACGTTTTTCCCCATCTCTCACACGTTTCTCCGATCAAAGGTACAAACGTTTTCGTGTCTCGGTTTTATTTTTTTTCGTTTTTGGTCGAGCCAAGAAAGATTATCATTCCACAGAAATCTTTTATTTCTTTATGACATTAGATTCCTACTACACGCAGCTGACGGATTGAGGTATCGAAAAATCAGGATGGCCATATAAGTATTTAAGTATTATTATCTTTTCAATGAACTCGAATGAAATGAATATTCGTATTATTCAGTTGGTTTGGCAAAAGAAATAGTTTAAATAGTATAATTCCCAACATTTGGCCAGAAGTAAAATTGAATTGTAATTGAGTTTAGATAAGTTTAGAAGTCAATGATACTGAAATTTCAGTGTCGGCCAACGGGTCAGTTGAGCCTTCACAAATTTCGAACCCTAGCATTAATTGATGAAGAAATGTGGTTCGTTCATTTTTATTAATTTGATTGTTTTTGCCTTGAATAACGATACTTTCTCTATGTATTGGATTGGTAACCCCTCCTGATTACTGGATCTGGCAGTGAGTTTTAGTTTAAGTCAAAACATTTCAAAAAATGAGTCAAGCTTATTACTTGATGGTATTTGATTTAGTGATGAAACGGATAGTCGTTTTATATTCAATATTCAAGGCCGGATAGCCGGATATTCAGCTCTTTATTTGCGAATGCGGTACTGGGAGTAATGAACACATTTTTACATAAAAATAATGCACTATGATCAAATTTTCCGTATAGAATGAAAATCCCTCAACAGAATTTCAAGCTTTCTGCAAGGGATATTGAACATATTTTTTTTTTGTAAAGGATTTTCTATTACAATGTTGAAATTTTTGTGGATATATTGAAATAATTTCTATACTTAGAACTGCCTTCAGAGTAATAAGCTGAGAGAGGGTACACTTACTTCACCACCAACCAAATTAAACGAAGCAAAAGAGACGAAACTGAATTAAACCTTTCACACGAAGCTCACAACAATTTTTGTGACAGTTTCAACGATGTGGTAAATAAAATGATAGATTTATCTTGTGTTAATGAGAAATTATTTTTTTTTTAATATCCGGTATCCGGCCTGATAGAAAATATTGGCCGGATAGGCCATATACCGGATGGTTACCGGATATCCGTTTCATCACTAATTTGATTAAATAAACGCGTAGTACTGAACCTTGAATAACCAATATATAAATTTCTTGATATTTCTCAAAACATACATCATTTTAATATAAAATCACTATCAGACACAGTTTTCGTTCAGGATTTTTTCACCACTTTCAAAAGAACGTGTAACTCTTACAGGGCCCAACTTGCGAATAAATTATTAAATGAAGATCAAACTTAGTTTGTAGATAACTTTTACATGATCTAGCAATGTTTGTTTTCAATTGAAAACGAATTGATGACAATAACACATGCCAAAGTCATATTCTAGGGATCTTGCAAAAAACTGCAGTACAAACCATCCGTACTATAAATTAAAAAAAGTATAGTATAAACAGTATAGTATTATGGTTATGATTTTATTATTTTATTATATCCTATAGTAACATTTGGGTGCCTATTCTAAAAATCCTATTTAATTTGAACGAGGAAGGTGTCACCCATATTTGGATGACGGGGCGTCGAAAGTGTTAAATTTCGAAAACCGACCATGCACCTTTTGTTTATTGGCCAAAAAAAATGATCTGTGCAAAGTTTTAGCTCGATCGGACATGATTCAGGGGTGCCTCAAAGCGCTCAAAGTTTTGATTTTCTGATCCTCGAAAATCTTCCAAAGGAAATTTGGAAAATTGATTTTTTTTTCGATGCCAAATGACTTAAAAATGCATGAAACGTCGAGATCTGGTGTCATCTCGAGAAAAAAAATTTTGGCCGAAAATCGACCTTCGAAAAAAAAAATTTGCCTGAGAGGCAATGAAGGTATGGAAAAAAAAATAATTATCGAATTTAAGGAACCGATCATGTACATTTTGTTTATTGGTCCAAAAAAAAAATGATCTGTGCAAAGTTTCAGCTCGATCGGACATGATTTAGGGGTGCCTCAAAGCACTCAAAGTTTTTATTTTTTGATCCTCGAAAATATTCCAAGGGGGGAGTAAAGGAAATTTAGAAAATCGATTTTTTTTTCGATGCCAAATGACTTAAAAATGCATAAAACGTCGAGATCTGATGTTATCACAAAAAAAAATGATGTTATCACAAAAAAAAACTGATGCAATAATGATAAAACGAGAAGTTTATTTCGGGATCGAATTTAACGAGAACGACTATTCTTGTTGTCATGATAACATCTATTATTTCGCGTCTAGGTGCTTCTGCCGTCAATTCTAAATTCTAAATATCCTGCCTTCGTTCATCTTGAATATATTATAAACTTTCCACGTACAAATTGTTCCATCGATAATGCCGCTTCATCAATCAATCCGTAACTGTGGGATTACGAAGAACTGTTTCCAGCCAGGACAAAATTAAACCGCCTATTCCAAGAATCGCAAAACAATTCATGTCGACATCCGACCACGCTTGGATCGGTAGCGTAGAAATTCGAAACAAAATCACGTCCCATTCTGTGCGTCTATAGTTCTTGGAATGCCACACAAACCCCACCCTGCTGGACTTCGTCGTCGACCACTAGGTGACACAACGAATCCACCCAAAACGCGGCTAAACGCAAAAATAATCCGCCTGTCAACACGCCGTCGGAAAGTTGGAAACTAAACTCAGTGACAGAGCGAAGAAGCGAGTAAAAGTAATCAAAACACACACAAACGCCGCATGACCTTTGCCTGATTGTTGCGCCAGCATTACTGACAGCCAGGTTGTCCAAAGAGTCGGTGCTCTACTGTAATTGCGCTTGATGCTATTGCTTTTGCTCATCGTTCACATTCTATTCTCATTCACTTTGATTATGTACATATTCCCATGTGCGAGTGTGTGCGTGAGCACTGTGCCATTTGCGCTCTGTCGCGCGACATCCCCAAAAACGGAGAAGTGTCGCATCGATTTCCCCTATTTCGTACTTGCCAGTGTTGGTTTCGTTGCTTTCGAGGGGAAACTGGTCAGACAGGTTTGTCAAAGCGGATGCTTTGGTGTGAGTGTGAGAACGCTCTATAGTTTCGGAGAGCCTCTCCGCGAGATAAGGAACGAGAGAACACATAAGAAAAAATAATCTTTCCTTCAAGTTGTGTTTGTATTTTTTTTTTTTGGTTGCACTTAAATTATTCTCCCATCAGCAGCAACAAAATTCGGCTCTTCAGAGCGCTTTTGGAAGCAAGTCGTCGTTTCCGCCAGAGATCGCTCACGTGTTTGTTGCTCCCGCTGGAGGCAGTCGAGGCTAAATTCACACAAAAGCGCGTGTACAAGCCGACCAGGAAACCCACCAGTGGGCTAAAAATAGCGGCACACACTTCTCAGTTTGCTTACATGACTTGAGAAGGTTAATTATAGCTTCCCTCCACGCAATCCTCGTCAGCGGTAGTTTTCTCAGGTTCCCGCGTGGGAGAGGTGTTCGCAATTCCGTCGGTGCACAATCGCTTTTCCGCCCAGTATGTGACATTCGCGACGAATTAGCCCTTCGTTCTCGACGCTGATTGGTCAGTTGCGATGGGGATGGATTGTGTGATCGGAAAAACTGTCGCCAGAGCACGAACGCACTACACACAACAGCAAAAAAAAAGTGTCAACCCCGAAGCTATCGCTCTTTATCCAACCGACCGTCGGCGGTGATATCTTCACGGTTACCAGAACGAGAAGGAAGTCCTATGTGTCTCCGGTGAACGAAAACGCCAACGCCTTCTTCGCTGATACGAGAGAGTGTCACCACACATACCTCGCCAGCTGCTTCGGGTGTCATCTCGCCGAGTGTCACCCGAAGATCTGAATGTGTCACCAGATTCAGATATATATATATAAAGAGCGCAATGTGTTTGTGTTTGTGGTCGCCCCCGGATGTCAAGTCCTGGTGCCAACACACAGTAACACATCCGGAGAGGCGTGACAAGAGCAATGTTTTGTTCGTAGTAAAGTACCCTCTGTTCTGGGGGGTGGCAAAGGGTGACGATTTTTTTCACCCTCGCTCTACTTCTCTCTTGCATCCACACAAACACCACAGCTGGAACTCCAGTATTCGTGTGACACTCTCGTGAGTCGCCTTCAGAAAATAATTATTATTTTTGTCGCCACTGCTGGTGGCTCCGGGATTGCTGTGTGAGTCCCCCGCGCTTCGGCTTTTTTCGTTGAAGCTGTGTTGTTTATCCCGAGGATTGGCTTCTCCACGCTGTCGCACACGAAAACCGCACACAGTGTGGACAGTCGCCTACTGCGCGCCCGGTTGCTTGTATTGGTGAGCACTGCCTGCGCCTGGGATTAGGAGAGCAAAGTGTCATTTCGATATAATATCCACCGCCGCCGCTGTAGGGTGACAGAGAGAGACGAATTATAGTGTCCACTCGATGTCGCGCGAGTGTATTCGTTGTGGGATGAGTAGCCCCCTGTCGCACTGCACTCTCACCGGCTTCGTCGCCCGTATGTGTGTGGGTTAAAGTAGGTGACGCCTACTTTTTTAAATTTTAAGATGAGAATCGTCTCCTCTGCCCGAAACCGAGCGGGGTTGACACCGGCATGGACCAAGTGTGTGGAGACAAATTTCAAGATCTGTGTCCCTGCTCACAACCAAACACGGCAAGGACCGACCGATGTCTTTGTCACGAAACTTGACCGAAGTCGGGCCAAAATGGGCGTTATTATTTCCGTCCTATGTGCCGTTATTGGTCAACGACGAAAAGGGTTATTACTTGGGTGTCCACTGATGATGTCCTTCGCCGGTCGATATTCGTGTACATAAACAACAATCTATTTACAGAGCACCAACACAATTTCAAGATGTCCAGTTGGTGAGACTGTCCCGGGCAAAAATTCCAAGGGTTTCCGCTTCGCCATGGAGTGCGCGGAAAAGTCATCTTTGCAGCCCGGTGAATTATTGCCCCGTTGCTTTAATACCGCTGACGTCGTTCGTTGGCGGAAACGGGCGGAATGAGGGTAAAACTTTGGCTGCGGGAATCGTTGTACTTCTGCGGGTTGAATCGATTTATCACCTTCAGATGGATCTGACAGTGGTGTGATCCGCAGTGCTCCTCCCGCGTCCTTCCTTTTGTATCGGGTGAGATATGGACGCTCCACGCCGTGTCAGTTGGTGTGTTTCAGCTTTTGGCAGCTGGATTAATGCAAACGGGTAGAGCGCTTGAGATGCATCTTTCAAAAGGTTCAGAGTACAGTCTTTGTTTGGTCCCTGTCTGAACTGTAAATCAATTTTATTGCCATTGCGCATCACTGGATTTTAATTTCGATGCGATGCCTCAATCCAGGCGATCAGGAGAGAATTGTTTCGGTTTATCAGCAGGCTTCAACCAAATCAGATAGCAGACATTGCACATTCTTAACGCTAGAACTACCGACATTTGTTATATACCTATTTCTACCAAACTGTTCATTTTGACCGGTGTGATGTTTAGCTGTCAAAATATAGAAATTCGAAAAAAAAAATTACAGAGAATAAAATATATTTCATTCTTATATTGCAAGTACATGATAAATACATTTATTTGAAATTAGAGAAACAGTGCAAAGTGCAAAGTGATTTTTGAAATGCTGTAACATCTTGAAGAATCAACGTATGAAGATGAGATGCATATCATTTGAGGGACTTAGAATGAAAGGGGTGTAAGTGATTTGATCGATTTCTCTAAATCGACTCTCTCTTTTGGTCATAACTAAGCTGCAAATACATTCCCAGCTGTATTTGACAATGTGGAAGATAGGTCAGAACCTCATCTATCGGATTGTATAGCAAACTTAAATTGGAACGTTTTTGCAGTTGAGTTATTAACTAAATAAAAAGTTGATGAAGAGAAATCGATCCAGTCACTTACACCCCTTGCATTCTGAGCCCCTCATTTTGAAGCTCATACTTTCTTGTTTTGGAATATGTTGTGAACACATTTTTATCTGGGTGTATGTAGATGTAGTGGACAAAAATATCAGGAAGTAATAAAAAATCACACAATTTTTTGCTAACCAACTCAATAACAAATCCAATCAACCTTATTAGACAGCTTTCATTTGTTTCCTATAACATTCATGTAGGACTTTTACATGCAAAGATATTTTTGTTTGAATGAAAAGTTACCCCTTAATCGCATCGCAAACGGAGAGGTGGTTTTGAAAACTCCAATATTTTCTATATAAAATTAATTTGTTGCTTTGACAAAAAAAATTATTTGAATTTTTTTAATCAATTCTAAAAAAGTGTCAAAATTACGTTTTTATTCTATTTTAGAAAATCTTCTGTACTTTTGCAAATATTGCAGCAGGTAAGCAGAAAAATATAAGCAGGTAAATTTTTAACATAGTGTATCCCCTAAACTCCTGTGAACATTTCATATATAGCCGTTCAGCCGTTTTTTCTAACCGATCGATCGAAGTTTGAAGTAAATTAGAGCAACACTTCATCGCACACTGTACCAAAATAACAAAATGCTATGCGTATCCTCCGAATGATTGATTCGTTACTTCCGTTTTCATGCGTTTGTGGATATGACGATTGTAAAGAGTGATGATATTCACACATCCACTCACGTATTTTCACATATACACATACTCTAGCCCTCTAATTATTGCTTTGAAAATGCTGTTTATTTATATTCTTCTTAGAGTGCATTCAGCTTTTTGTGCAGGTAGTTCCATCAGGAGAAATTATAGCTATGTTGACGGTCATTCTCATCCAAAGATGACAACGATATCAACATTTTTCTTAGTCTACGTAAATTGATTCAACTGCACTAATTTCAACATCACCTATTTCTACCGTATACAACAACTGTCAATGAGAAAATAAAATTGCATCACAATATATTACAAAATTATAAAAATTTCCCAAATTTTGTGGTTTAGAAGCAGTAATTGTTCCGGAGATTTTGATTGGCTGGCACCGTAGTGGCAGATTGACGTTGTTCCTAAGCAATTTTGGAATTAGAAATATTAAAAGTCACGACCGGTCATTTTGACCGGTCGGTATAAATAGGTATACCACATATGCATATCTAAAAAATTGGAAGTGAGAGACAAAACTAATTTATAATATTGATCAGTACATGAATTTTGAAAAAGTCATAACATCATTTAAAAATATAAAAATAAATTTCAATACAAAATCTTGCGAACAAATTATATAACCGGTCATTTTGACCGGTTGGTAGTCTTAAATCTGCTGAGACAATACTGGCTCTATGCTTTCCAAAGTGTTCAACTTGAATCAAAATCATGTGCTGTGTAAGTCACAGTTTCTCCACGTAAAAAAAGGAGCGTGTTAATCTGAATACTCCCTGTATTCTTTGGTTGAAGCACTACTAATTTTATCACATCGAAAATGAAATTGAAATTCCCGCGTCGATTTGCATGCCGTCTAGTGAAGAGTGTCTCTGTAGTTTTGCATCATATTTGAAACTGGTTCTGGGATGTAAGTTTAAAATTTATGAAACAAGAGCGTTACGTTTGAGGAGCAAAGTTTTGAGCGTTAATATCTCTTTGTCAGCTGTACAAAGTGGTATGTCAATCACTTTATTCGAAAGATAAAAGGTGTATGAGTAATGCTGTTCACTAATTGACCCAAAGCTGCTTCGAAAACAAACTATTGAAATCACAAAAATCTATAAATATGAGTAAAGGTGGAAACAGAATGCCGCGCTATGCGTCGCGTTGCGACAATTGTGCTTTGAAACTTCATTTTAAATATGAGTGTTTCCATTTAGTCGAACACAGTAATGCGTTGCGTCATTAGCATCGTTGTACTAAACGCTAACATTTGTTCTAAACTGCTAGCGCCGAATTCGCGTTGACAGTGGCATGGTGTCGACGTCTGGTGGCAACTTCAAATAAGGGCCATAATTTGGGTCCCGAACTCGTTAGTGTAATCTCTATCAGATTAGAAGACACGAAGCCGGTTTTTAAATTCTAAAATTTGAATGAAAATTTTCACATCATGTTATTTGATTACATGAAACACGTGTTTCTGACTTTCATTCAACCATATGGCTAAACAATTCCAACTGAATTTTTCCATCATAATATAGAGTTGTCTTCATAAAGAATTTTCGTATGAGACTTTTTCAGCACTTGCAAACAAAAATGTTTTTCATTTAAATAGAATACCAGTTTGATATGGAAAAGCTAATTTCATTCATAATTTAATTTTGAAAACATGTTCATTTCGACTGCAAATCAGCTATTCTTTCACGCTCCACTAAACTAGTAAACGAAGCTCAATATGTCGGATATGTCAATGTGTTGTTTTTAAAAACATTCAACTGATCCGTGGACACAACAAGATTTTCATACGACTTTTATTTTGTTTTTGTTTACATGACAAGTGGTGACGCGAATGCTAGATTGTGACTGCAAATCAACAGACTGCGTCGGGCGAATGTTTTAGTACAAAACGCAACCAATGACAGCTGATGAGAAGCAACGCACAACGCGGCATTCTGTTTCCACCTTAACTGCTTGAAAGTCGATCTTAGTCAAGATTTGTCGATACATGTCGTTGGCTGTCAGCGAAAGTTCTCTAAATGTCGTGCTTGCCCTGGCCAATCTCAATTTCTACTTTGCTACTGTGTTGAACCTTTTTTCTTCGTCACAGAAGGCATCTTCAGAATACGCAAAAAATCAAACATAGTGGAGAGCGGAATCAAAGCAGAAGAGAAATGTTGAAAAGAAAGTACGTCGTCGGTTTTCATACCGTGGAGATTGTACGAATTGTTGATTTTATGCGTTATGAGTTATCAAATAGATAACGGTAGGGGCAAATCTATATTCGCCTGGAACCGGACTGTATGTAGTACGGGAAAAATGCCGCGATACATACTGAATGAGTTACGTGCATTGTTCTGAGTGCGTGTACTGGTCTCGCGAGAACAAGAATCAACCATTTTCAGCTGCGTGTACACACAACACAAACCCATCGATCTTTTTCAGGGCCACTAAAAGTTTCGACTAAAGAGTTGTTTAGGAATTTTCGATGCATTCTAAAAATCTATTTTATATTTATGTTTGCCTGAAGAGAGCTTCTGTCAATTCAGGAGTGTGTTTGAATTTTTAGGTGTAATGATGTCGTTTTGAATTGTAGAGGATTTGAGCTTTCTCAGTTTATTCGCCTCTAGCCTTGAAATAGACCAATTTGAAATTCCAAACTAAACAACCCGGCACTGAGAAATACGTTTTGAAAAGTCTTGCTGAATGCCAGCAAAATCGGAATGACTGTTTTGTGATGTTTTCAATGGATCATTCAACTTTCGTGATTTCATTGTTTTCGGGTTGAAAGTGACGTAAGGTATTTTTCATCGTTGAGAGTTGTGTTCCACGGTGAAAAACTGAAGTTGAAATTTTGTTTCGATGGTATTGCTTTCGCCTTCGCAGCCACCACATAATAGGTTTGGTTTGGATTTTCTGTTACCATTCTGCGTCTGCTGAGATGTTTCGTTCTGCGTTGGAGATGTAATTTTGCTACTGAAAAACTACTTAGATATTCAAGAATTTCAGTTTTCCCGTTTCAGTAGACAGCAAGCAATCAACAGTAGGGGAGGTGGGGGGTAAAACGGACATGTTAAGAAGAACTTCAATTATATCTTTGTAAACTCATGTTTCCCAAAACTTTAATGTAGTTTCTTGCAATTCAATATACTGTTTCTCTACCTAATTGGCCAAATATTTTACAAAAAAAGTGTTTTTCAATGATTTTTTACTGAAATTAAAACAGACTGAAAAGCACAACATTTTTTTTCGATGCGGGTAATATGGACAGGTTTGTAATATATGAAGCGTAGAGGTCTATCAATCGCGAGAGGAATAATTTTATTCAAACATGGTCTGAACTCATCACGAATCTCCGTTAAATGATGAAAAAATCGAATTAATCCACCTAGAAGTGATATCGTGCTTTTCAGCAGTATGAACGGACAGACCCTCAACTATTTTGCTTGTGGTTCCAGTTAGCTTCTAAACAGTCCACATTTGGCGATTTGATTTCCATTTATAGACGCAGGGCATTCCTTAGGAATAAATTAAATAGACTTTTCACAGTCCATCTCACTTCCACTGGCAACTGTTCGTTTTACCCCACCAGTACACGTATTTCAATAATTTAAATTTTCCACTCAAAAATTAATTTACTTTTCCGTACATACCTAATATCGCTACTCTGTTAACTCACAAACTGTTAACAAATGGACCGTTTGAAGCTAGCGTTTGACCAGTAAGGTTCAAAATTGGCTAACAGAAGAGGTTTTGTGTTCCATCAGGACAACGCAAGGCGACAGATTTCTGAGAGCTTGATTGGGATGCTTTTATGCATCCACCATAAGTCCGGATCCGGCACCAAGCGATTACCACATTTTGCGATGCTGTTATAGTAACGTTAGTTACAAGTTGCTACGCTTCCATCACTCCTCCTCATCGCTAACTGATGTAACTCCTAGTTTCTCACGTAGATCCTCCAGTTTCACTCTGTTCAAGGGCTTCGTAAGGATGTCCGCCAGCATAGTTTCCGTTGGACAGTAGGTGACTCTGATTTCATTCCGTTCAGCCAAATTCTTTACAAAATGAAACTTCGTGTCAATATGTTTTGATCGTTTTTCTCCGTTGCTGGTCAACATCTTGATGCAGCTTTGATTATCTTCATAGATCTTTACAGCATCTCCGAAGTCTTGCAAGAGCTTCCTAAACCAGATCAGTTCTTGACAGCATTCGGCAAGAGAAATATATTCCGCTTCTGTTGAGGACAGTGCAACATACGTCTGTTTCCTTGCACACCATGCGATCGTACCGCCGCCTAGCCGGAAGAGATATCCGGAGTTCGATTTCCGATCCTTGACGTTGCCAGCCCAGTCAGCATCTGCGTAGGCTTCAAGAGTTTGAGTACCATTTCCCAACCTAAGTTGATGGTTGCTTGTAGCCTTTAAGTACCTCAACACTCTTTTAGCTTCAGTCCAGTCTTGCTCAACCGGTTGGCTGACGCTCCTTCCGAGGATTGACGCACTTATCGCTATATCCGGTCTGGTATTCACAGCCAAATACAGTAAACCACCAATTAGGCTTTGATATTTGTCATTAGTGGGAAGCCTTTCCGACTCCTCCTTTTGCTGTATATATCCGGGGTCCATTGGTATTTTTGATCCTTTCGCATCCGCCAGTCCAAAACGAACAGCAAGCTTCTCGATGTACGACTTCTGGCACAAGTTGTAGCCATGCTCCGTCTGGATCACTTGAATTCCAAGGAAGTGTTTCACGTCACCTAGCTCCGTTAGCACGAACTCTGAACCCAATCTCTGGATGACATCGTTGTAAATCTCTTCGTTTGGAGATACGTCATTTGGT
Organism: Toxorhynchites rutilus septentrionalis; assembly: GCF_029784135.1. Classification (NCBI taxonomy): domain Eukaryota; kingdom Metazoa; phylum Arthropoda; class Insecta; order Diptera; family Culicidae; genus Toxorhynchites; species Toxorhynchites rutilus. The sequence continues at coordinate 300,410,943 of NC_073746.1, read as the reverse complement.
TGTTCCGCTTCCGAACGTATAGACAAGGATCCGCCACCATCCGCTTGAAACCATTTCGCAACAGGACTTCATTCAGCTTCTGATTCCACATTCTTGCGGATTGCTTCAAGCCATATAAACTTTTACGCAGCAGGCAAACTTGACCATCTTCTTTCTGCACTCCTGGTGGTAGCTTCATATAGATAGTTTCATTGAGGTTCCCGTTCAGATATGCAGTCTTCACGTCCACATGTTTTACTAGTAGATTACACCTAGCCGCAATGGTCAAAAGTACCCTGAATGTTGCTTGCTTCGCTACAGGCGCAAACACCTCATCATAGTCGAGTCCAGAGCGTTGCGTGAAGCCCTGGGTTACCAGTCGGGCTTTATATCTGATGACCCTGCCGAACTCATTTTTTTTTCTTCTTGTATGTCCACCGGGATCTAATGGCTTTCTTTCCTGGAGGTAACGTAGTAAGCTCCCACACACCGTTCTGCTCCAATGACTTAAGTTCATCCTTCATCGCTGCCTTCCAGGATGTGTTATCAGCACTACTGATGGCTTCATGGTACGTACATGGCTCCCTGGACTGTTGCTGAACCATTCTTCCATCTGCACCATAGCGATCGGGTTTGACTCCTTTAGTTGCACGTGTTGATCTTCTTGGCAAATCAAGTTGCTCCTCCTGTTCCTGGATACCATTTATTGCCTGATCTTCTTCTTCACTATCGTCGAGATCTTGATCATCAGCATCCTCGTACATACTGTCGTCACTGGGAAGTTCATTCTCATCATCGTTTTCTGGTTGTGGTGGTCGTTCTGCTTCCCATGTGTTGGACGGGTTCGATGTTAGCGGAAAAACTACGACGTCATCTTCTTTTTCTTCTGTTTTTATACACTTCTGTCCATCAGCAAAACTTATACTCAGAAAAGTTGCATCACGACTGAATACTACCTTATTCGTTGTCGTGTCAATGAACCGCCACGCCTTATGCTGATCCGAATATCCAACGAAAGTCATCTTGACTGACTTGGGTTCGAGCTTCTTCCGTTTCTGCTGTGGTACAAAGACATATGCAGGAGACCCGAACACCCTTAGTTTCTTCATGTCCGGCTTGATATCTTTCCAAATTTCATATGGCGTCTTCTGTACTGACTACGTCGGCAGAATATTCTGCAAGTAATTGGCAGTGTTAATGGCTTCACCCCAGTATCGGTAATCCATTCCGCTGTCCAGAATCATACACCTCGCCATTTCCACCAGCGAACGATTTTTCCTTTCGGCAGTGCCGTTCTGCTGAGGCGTGTATGCTACTGTGAACTGCTGCAAAATCCCTTCATTCTTCAGGAATGCCATGAGTTCCTTGCTTCGGTATTCGCCACCTTGATCCGACCGTATTACCTTTGGCGGCCTGCCGAACTGAATCTTCATCTGCTGTACGAAATCCTTCAGCGCATCGATTGTGTGTTACCGTGTTCTTCGGCCCACAAAGATCGCTGTGCACTAAATCGAGAATCACCTTGGACTTCCTCTTCGCCTTCTTTGGAAACGGTGTACGAGCCATTTTTCCTTGCAGACAGGTTTCACAGGTAATCGTCAACCCTTCACATTAATTCTTCACTTTAATGCCTTCAGCCAACTGCCGACGTTCCAGCTCAAGGATGGCCTGAACATCACGGTGTCCTAGTTTACGGTGCCACTCGTGTATGCAGTCCGTCGCATGGTTCTGTTCGGTGACAACGTTCGTCCTCTCTACTAGACGTAGGTGATACAAACCGTTCATTCGAGGTGCCACAGCAGCAATTCGTTGTCCGCTCGTAATCGTACAACCCTTCTCATCGAACGTGACGTTAGCGCCCTTCTGCACCAACCTTCCGACGGATACCAAGTTCATATCGAGTTCCGGAACAAAGAGAACATCGCTTAGCAGGATTTTCTTCTCTTCACCGTTTAATCCGTAGCACTTTATTTTGCAGCTTCCTATCCCCTTCACAGCAGCCTTTTTGCCATCCGCAACCGTTACGAAACGTGGTTTATCGTCCTTCGGTTCTTCCAAGCACACAAAATACTTCTCATTCCTGCTCATATGCAGACTTGCACCTGAGTCAACGATCCAATTCACGGCAGCATCATCCCAGACACTGAATGCAAACTTTTCTTCCTCCGATTTTGCAATTCTGGCCTTCGGTTGTTTGGGGACAGGTTTTCGATCATCCACGGTATTACCGTTCTTCTGGTTTCGATCGTTCTGATCCTGATCCTTCAGCCACAGCTTACAATTTCTTTTCTTGTGGCCAACCTTCTGGCAATGATGACACACCACGCTCTTGGTTTTCCCGTCCGCTTTCAACACAGTTGGATCCGCTGATGAAGATTCATTTCGCTTCAGAACTTCGTTGATGATCTTATTCTTCACGATTTCCAGCGTAAGTTCTTCTTCTGATCGGTTCTCCAGAGTCGTTGTCAGCGCGTCAAAGGAACTGGGTAAGCTTCGGAAGACCAGGATCACTTG
>NC_073746.1:300086951-300107950 GCF_029784135.1 Toxorhynchites rutilus septentrionalis | reverse complement strand
TACGATAAATAAACATCTACGAAAATTAGGTTTTTAATTTAAAAAAAAATCAGCACAAACTTTTCGGACAACCCAAAAAAATTGGCAGAGTATTGTGCCAACTTTGGCAAAGCTCTGACTATGATATCACTTCCTGATTGTGTACTCGAATTCACATGAAGAGCACCATAGGTCTCTAGAAACTGACATTGAGTTTTTCGTTAGAAAAATGCTAATCACTGGGACTGACAATTACAAAATAGGGGATTAAAAAATAACATGGTTTATTTTCAGTTGTTTTACGATATATGACTACTCTCTAGTCGAATTTCTGACTATTATCTTTCTATACAATAAATATTTTTTTCTATGAATTTGAGAGAATGGTGTGCTAAAGTTACACTTCTTATGGATTTATCAGCAGCAGAAATATGAATAAGAACAATTCTAGTAAGGCTTCCTATCAGCTACGTGACACACTCACCGGTTATGTAAAAGGTAATTAAATTGGATAAATATGAATGAAAAATTAAAAAATAGACAACATGGCGTTTTTATTTCATTCCTCAACAATTGTGATCATTTAGGACACAATCAAGGTTTTTTGCGAATAAATCATGGCTCGGAGGTTATGCTGCATACATTGTTTTCACCATGAGCTTAATGTCACGGAGATCAATATTTTTGTGCTGCTGTTTGTTCCATTTCCGTGGAGTTTTGTGATCACTCCCAGCAGCTAGAACACAAGTTGTTTCGTCGATTTTTTCTACACGAGAACTGATCATTCAGGGTCGTAGTTGCTGGCAGTTCAACTATATAAAAAACAGTTAAGACATTGAGTATCCATATAACTAAATTTTTTATTTACCTTCATTTGCTGATAAGTATTTACAAAACCTTCAATGCTTCAAAATACTGTCATGATGAAGCCGCCGTCGGTGCCAATCCTATACTTGGAGCTTGTGAAAGCGCATTTATTACGCGAATATCTGTCACGCAAAGGCTCTTCCACTTTCGTTTCAACACTTCCACTACAAACAAAAAGCATACAAACAAATCAAAAAAGATGTCCTTATATTTGAAAAATGTTCAACTGTAACATACCTCCTTGTTTCAGTGCATTTGGTATATCAGTCCAAATTTTCTTTCTTGTGTGGCTGGTTTCACACAGTCGATGTTCCTTCGAACTGAAGCACACGTTTGTTTTCACAAATTCAAAGAGATTTGTTTCACACTCCGTTTTCAACGAATTTCAGATCGTGGGAAAATCTTTTTCTTGTTGTGTCCATGGCACCAGTAGAATGTTTTTAAAAACAACACTTTGACACATTCGACGCAAGCAGTTTAGAACAAATGTCAGAGTTTAGTACAACGATGCAAATGACACGACGCATCATTGTGAGCGACTATATGTAAACACACATATTCAAAATAAACTGTCAAAGCACAACTGTTGCAACGCGACGCATAACGCGGCATTCTGGTCCCACCTTTACTATGTTCTATGTACTAAAGCAGATATACCTTACCACCTTCTGCTCTTGAAGGGGTCCCTTTTGTGGTTTGGCCCACAAAATACCACCCCAATCAAAACCAATCCTCATTATGCGAAAAATTATGCGTTTCTTACTATGTTTTTGTGCGCATGACAAAATTTCAATTACGTCTCAAGGTGAATAGGCCGAGCTTATTTCATACATGTACCTACTATTTCAATAATAATTACAAATTTTTGACAAAAGATACAACGCATGAAAACTGATTTGTCATATCGGGTATTTCAATAGGGACGCTATAAAAGTAGACCGATAGGGACAGCAAACGACGGAATATTTTTTCCCGCTCTCTTCTCTTCAGTAAGGTTTGCCATTTCATAATGGAACGCTAAACGATCCAACAACGAGTCGAGATTATTAAAATATACTATCGAAATTCGGAGTCAATGGCCTCAACTTTAAGAGCCTAAATCGTCTTCAGCGATGAGGCTCATTTCTGGCTGAATGGCTTCGTCAATAAGCAAAATATGCGTTATTGGTTCGGCAGCAATCCACACGTACTCTATGAGTCACCATTGCATCCCGAAAAAAATATTGTTTGGTGCAGTTTATTGGGCAGCATCATTGGGCCGTACTTCTTCCGTGTTGATCAAGACCGGCACGTTACTGTGAATGGGAATCGCTACCGGTCAATGATAACCGAATATTTTTGGCTCGAATTGGATGATATGGACTTGGACAATAAGTGGTTTTAACAGGACGGCACCACAAGCCACACAACGAATTTAACAATCGATTTATTGGAAACCAAGTTTGGTGAGCGAGTTATCTCACCAAAATGGCCCAGTAAATTGGCCGCCTCGGTCGTTCGATTTGACGCCGTTAGACTATTTCCTGTGGGGCTACGTCAAGTCTATGGTCTATTCCAACAAGCCAGTGACGATTGATGAACTTCGTACGAATATCGAACGTGAAATTGCTGCAGTATTGGCCGATTTAAATCTAAACACCGTCGAAAGTTGGGTTCAGCGTCTGGACTTCTACAAGCGTGCCCATGGTGGCCATGCAAAAAAAAAATCGATTTCCATACATAATGGCATCAAATGTACTTTCACATGAATAAAAAGTTTCATTGATATCCAAAACTTTTGTAGCGATCATATTGAAAAACCCGATATTTGCGACTGACCTAATGAGAAAAATTGTACCATTTTCAATTTATATGATGAAAATCATTTGCTATTTTTAACAACAATACATTATTATTTCTACAATATTCTTCGAAAAACTGGAATTGTAGCGGTATGTGGATGCAGGAATTGGGCATATTCCTTAGGATTCATCTAACTCCAAACTTGTCAACATTAAAAGTACGGGGCACCACTCACTACAGTAACCTTGGAGTCATCATCGTCATCGAATGATTGCTGGAAGCAAATCGAATGTCCCCAAAAATTTTCCCCCCAATCTTCGCCAGACAGCGAAAACAAACATGATTGGCAGTGGCGCCGCGTAACTCCGCGCGTTTCGTTTCACTTCTCTCTTGGATGTCACTAACGTTCCAGTGGAACTTTTTGCCTTCTCAACATAGCATTACTTGCGTCATTTTCAATAGTAGTACTTGGTTGAGATTTCTAATGCCGAATAACACGCCTTGAATGTACTCTGGAGGGGCATGACCACAGCCAGTGCAATCCGGAAGAATTTTTTGATCGAACCTCAACTTCCGGCATGATAGTGTGGGACGCTAACCACTCGGCCACGGGAGCACGGGAACTTCGTTTCATTTACCTTGTTTATAAACAGATTGGGCGAAAAACCGCTACCGCAATACGCAATACCTAGATCCGAGCAAAATGGTGTGCGTATGATCTGGGCGAGTGTACGCTGCAGCCAGTGATGTAATTCGAATCTCGTGATTGTATTTTAGCAACCATGCTGAAGTATCCCCCCTTCGGCCGGAGAAATCTGGTGAGTCATTCCATAGTAGGAAGTTTTGATTTCGCCGGTTATTGTGGTATGAGTTTGGTTCTCAGCGTGACTTTATCACTGAAGAAGAAAGGTATTTGAATCGGGATTCCGGAGTATTTCGGAGACCTAATCGGGAATAATGTATGTTCTTTTCGGCAAAAAGCAGGTGAAGCAAATCCTGAAGTTCCCCAACCCTATCAAGTAGACTCACGTGCGGAACGTGATAACTTAACCCACAAGAAATCTTCTACCCAGCTAATCGCCGTCCTTGCAGCGCTTCACATGTAACGAATGTTTTCAGAAGTCATACTGCTGTCATAATCTCGATGTCTTAGGACCCAAGAAATTATTCTAAACAGTCTTGGTGGACAAACAAGTCTCAGTCCCACCGAAGGTGAATTAATTTTTGTATTTTTCCCCCGATGTCTTATTTTAATATTCCAAAGCAAGCAAATGCGCATAACAGTCTTTATATCGGGCAATATAATGAAACGCTGTGCGAACGGTGTGAGCAAGGAAAGCAAATCGAAACAGCTTCGCTTCACCCGGTCTGAGGCGGGTTACTCGTGATCCAGCCAGTGACTAGTGAAGGTGTGTCCTTTTCCGTGCTCTTCGTTCCAACGCAATAGTGAAAAAATGAAACTCTTTGTAGTAGGAGTTATCCTAACCACAGTTAGCTTCCAAGGTGAGATTGTGGTTTCGAAATGATTATACACTCAAAAAATGAATACATTTCGATGAATCTAGCAATCAATGCCCTGAACTGCATGCAAGGCATCGAGATCAGAAAAGGTGAAAACAATGAGATGCAAAAAAGCGATAAACCACTGGAAATCACGGAGTGTGGTGTTACCAGTGCTGTGGCATCAACGGCGTTGCTGTTCACTGTCAAGCCGAGCTCTATGAGCATTCCCTCCGGAGACTACAAATGCTACCACCTGAAGTACGAGGAAAAAAACAGTGACACCTCGACAATCATCAAGGGTTGTATCTACAATTCCCTGAACGTCTGTGATGGCAAGTTCTCGTCGAGCAACACCAAAGAATCCTTCTGCAGCCAGTGTGATATGGATGGTTGCAACACGGGCGGACGATTCGCCTTCGATTTTAAACTTCTAGGTCTAACCCTGTCCGCACTGATGGCGTATTTGCTGAAGTAAAAGGATGCTGCGCGTTCTGTACGTGTTCTAACTTATTTCATCATTACCTCATCGAATACGCTTCAGTGTATGTGTGCGTTTTAATTTGCCTTTTTTTTCACTGATCAGAAGTGGATGATTCTATTTGCAAGACTCTCATCCCAACCGTAACGATATACGCTCCTTCTAGAGAAGCTGAAGCTTTAATAGTAGTAAGTGAGAGTGAAACAAGTGCTTTACCCAGACAAAACTATCTCGCAAAACACAAACGGTGGAGAGGAGATGAATAACAAAAATCGATAGGCGCCGCTCGAAAACACATTTTCAAGGCCCTTTCCTTCGAACGTCGGCGCCAGACATGATTCATCCCTCCTCCCGAAGCAACTCAGGAGCAGCGATATACATAAGCAAAATGAAATGATTTACTACTAAATCACATATAACTCACCAAGCCAAAGAATCCGAAAAACACGGCCATGTTCCTAGTTTACTCATTGAACTCCACCGCTTAATTAGCATGTAATCATAATTAAAACCGGTAAAGGTACATAGTACATAGAAGAAAACATTGATTGTGCCGATTTTGTTAACTAAGGCTTTCCAAGAAACAATGGTGGTAATAAAAATAATCGATCTGACGGGCAATCATGACGAAGAATGAGAAAGTAAATTATAATTCCGGACGACACTCCCTGAACGAACCCCCGTGCCTCATAATGTTTCCTCGTATGATGTCATACTTTGGCTCAACTGGGACAGGGTTGGAACATTCGCCGTTTACACGCTGCTGACTTGGGGCACTGGAATATAATACGCCTTTGGACTTCGCCGGGCAAACATTGACCAATAAGAGAATACAACCATTATTCGAACAACTAAGTCTTTCAGGGTTCTCAAAAGGAACACTTATGGTAGGGTGAGAAAAATCGTCGCAAAGCTACGCACGCGAAGTTCAAATTAGAAGCTTAGGATATTGAGTGGGAATACAATCGTCATTTGTATGAATCAATATTAAACACCGAACACTGATTGACACAGTTGAGTTGTATGGAATAGTGACGTATTACATTTTCGTTTGATGACTCGAGCAATCTCTCAAAGTAAAATTTATTTCTACGAAAAACGATGTCAACGATAATGGTTAACCGCGCCAAACTTTGTTGTCTATTTTATAAACAGTTCAGTCGATTTATTAACTGTTTTATTTAGTTTGACCTGATTGTATGTTCGTATCTTTCTATGTTTGTCTGTAGCGTTGTCCCACATCAATAGAAATTTGACCTTTCTATTGACTGATTGACCTGAAATTTGGAACTCATCTTTATCTCTGCATCTCTTTGTGATGTTGCCTATCCGTTTCCACTGTGAGAAGGGAGTTGCTGATATAACATATTCAATGGATATCGCTATTCGTGAGATTGATGCAAGCTAAGACGCCCAAGTTTTGTTCTCTTAATGTTCCACATAATCTGACAATACACCCAAAATATGCTCGTGTCGATTGGCGCAAACGATTATTTGAAAACCCAAAATGAGGAGCTTCAAAAGAAGTGTATAAAAGTGGGACAGTCCTGTTTTTTTTCTCAGGAACTAATCCGTACGTACAACAATCAATTCAGACTTTCTCTGGGTATTCAGTTAAAAACTTCGTCGGATCTCTTTTCATCAAGAAAACACCGTTCAATACGGTAGCAAAATAGAAACGGGATCGGCCAGAGCGAGCATGAATGGCCCATCGAGCAATCATGATAGATATAGTTTTTTGGGATTTCAATGTATTAATCTCAAAGCAATGTTTGAGCTATGGAAACAAATTTTTGAATACGCATTTAACAAACATCACTCATAGACCTTTCATCATTCGAATGATATTAGGCTGTCAAAAAAGTCCTGCGGTATTTCCGCGAGGAGTCGTTGTAAGCGCGTAGTCTAGTTGTATTCATTGTATCGAGTCATACTATAGCTTGTTGGAAAGGTATTTTTGCGCGCTATAATATAGTCCTTGACAGTGTATTGTTTGATTAAGTCGTTCGTGAGTTATAATGTCGCAAAAATGAGAAAATCCGACATATTTTACAGAACTACTATGACAAAGGCAAAAATGCATCTCAAGCTGCCAATAAAATTTGTGCAGTTTATATGGACCCGATACAGTTTCCATTTCCACCGCACAACGATGGTTTCAACGTTTTCGTTCTGGTGTAGAGGTCGTCGAAGATGCGCCACGCTCCGGAAGGCCTGTCGTCGAAAATTGCGACAAAGTCGCTGAATTAGCCGAGAAAGACCGGCATGGTAGCAGCCGCAGCATCGGCCAAGAGCTGGGGATAAGTCATCAAACCGTTATTAACCATTTGAAGAAGCTTGGATTCACAAAGAAGCTCTATGTATGAGTGCCACACACGTTAACGCAAAAAAACATCTTTGACCGTATTGACCGCATGTGAATCGCTGCTGAATCGCAACAAAATCGACCCGTTTCTGAACCGGATGGTGACTGGCGATGAAAAGTGGGTCACTTACGACAACGTGAAGCGCAAACGGTCGTGGTCGAAGCCCGCTGAAGCGGCTCAGACGGTGGCCAAGCCCTCATTAACGGCCAGGAAAGTTCTGCTGTGTGGCTGGTGGGATTGTCAAGGAATAATCTATTATGAGCTGCTTCCCTATGGCCAAACGCTCAATTCGGACCTGTACTGCCAACAACTGGACCGCTTGAAGGTAGCACTCATGAAGAAGAGGCCATCTTTGATAAACAGAGGCCGCATTGTCTTCCATCAGGACAACGCCAGGCCACACTCTTCTTTGGTGACGCGCCAGAAGCTCCGGGAACTCGGATGGAAGGTTCTTTTGCATCCGCCGTATAGTCCGGACCTTGCACCAAGTGACTACCACCTGTTTTTATCCATGGCGAAAGAGCTAGGTAGTCAGAAGTTAGCCACAAAAGAGGCCTGTGAAAATTGGCTATCCGAGTTTTTTGCCAATAAGGAAGCGAGCTTCTACGAGGGTCACTATTTATATTTCGGGAATTGGCAACATTGATGTCATGTGAGTCCATCTGACGGTTCCATCGTAAAGTTTGACATTTTTGACGATATACGTACTCAGAACATGTTGTCATACGGACGCTATTTGTTTATTTTATATTTAGTTGAAAGTTTGGTCTCGGCAAAAAAATGGAACTGAATCGTGAACATTTTCGTGCGACGATTTTTTACGACTTTCGACGTGGATTATCACAACAAGAGTGCGTCAATCAACTTAATTTGACTTTTGGCGATGAAGCTCCATCAAAAACCACTGTGTATCGCTGGTATAGTGAATTCAATCGTGGTCGTAGTTCGCTGTCCGACGAGTTTCGTGAAGGTCGTCCAAAATCGACTGTAGTGCCAGAAAACATCGATGCTGTGCACGAAATGATTAAGCAAGATCGTCATGTAACCTATTGTGAGATTGAGGCATCCCTAAGCATTAGTTCCACCAGCATATATGCGATTTTACATGAACACTTAGTTGTGCGAAAATTATGTTCACGTTGGATCCCACATCCCTTTCTCGCACGGTGGCCTTTCTCGCAATTGACAAACACTCGGCTACATGCGATTATATACTCTTTGCTCCAGTACCATTATTCCACATCTCAAAACTAAATCATTCTATCCTCGGTAACAATGACAATACTTGCAATAGAGTGCCACAAATTACGGATTTAACGAATCCGTTTCCAGTATGTGTCGTGTGTTTAACCGATGTAGATCCTGTTTCGATTGTCATCTATCTCGTTCGTCCCTTAAAGCTCTGTTTTCTGTAGTCCTCACATAGAAAAATAAGTTTTTGAATTTTTTGTAGATTAGTAGTTAAGTTTCGTTCATTAGGGCATGTAAAGCCTGTTGACGTTTTGTGAATAAATGCAAATGCTAGACAGCAGCTGATGTTGAGCACAGTAAGACTATGACGCAGCAGTTCATGAGGGAATTATCTGCCGCGCAAGTCAGAATTTCTCGTCCATTCTCTCAATCAGGTGTTGACTATTTCAGTCCCATTTTTATTCGTCCCGCCCCACGACGTCCAGGTCAGAAGCTGTGTAGAAGCGTAGCTGTGTTTGTTTACCTTTGTACAAAAGCCGTTCATATTGAACTAGTCACGAACTTATCGAATGTGACGCTTGCCTAGTTATTTTGTAGCTTTTAGTACATTGTTATGTTCAATCACAATTAAACCGTTTAACTTAACAAGTTTTTTTACTTATTTTATTTGGTTTTATTCATTTTATTCATGATTTGCTGGGATCTACTATTCAAGCCCTTTCATTTGATACTCATATTGATCGGGCTTTGAGAAAATATGTAGCCCGCCATTTGGTAGTGGCAGCCATCTTGGATTTACATTTTTCATAAATAACTGTGTTCTACTAGTTTTCATTTGATACCCATATTAACGAGGTTCTGACATAATATGTAGTCCAAAATTTGGTAGTGGCAGCCATCTTGGATTTGCATTTTTCATAAATAACCGTGTTCTACTAGTCAAGCCCTTTCATTTGATACCCATACTAATGAGGTTTTGAAAAAATATGTAGTCCGCCATTTTGTATTGGCAGTCATCTTGGATTTACATTTTTCATAAATAACCGTATTCTAATAGTCAAGCCCTTTCATTTGATATCCATATTAATGATGTTTTGAGAAAATATATAGTCCGCCATTTCGTAGTGACAGCCATCTTGGGTTTATATTTTTCATAAATAACTGTGTTCTACTAGTGAAGCCCTTTCATTTGATATCCATATTAATCAGGTTTTGAGAAAATATATAGTCCGCCATTTTGTAGTGGCAGCCATCTTGGATTTGTATTTTTCATAAATAACAGCCATTCTGGATTTGCATTTTTCATAAATGACTGTGTTCTACTAGTCAAGCACTTTCATTTGATACCCATATTAATGGGGTTTTGGAAAAACCATATCGATGAGATTTTGTGAAAATATGTGATCCGCTATCTTGAATTTTCAAAATCATGAAATACGCAGTTTTATAATGACTATAGAGATAAAGGTGTGTTCCAAATTTCAGATCAATCGGTCAACAGAAAAGGGGTCAAATTTTTATTAATGTCGGTCAGCGCTACAGACAAGCACGTTACAAACATACAAACATACAAACATACAAACATACAAACATACAAACATACAAACATACAAACATACAAACATACAAACATACAAACATACAAACATACAAACATACAAACATACAAACATACAAACATACAAACATACAAACATACAAACATACAAACATACAAACATACAAACATACAAACATACAAACATACAAACATACAAACATACAAACATACAAACATACAAACATACAAACATACAAACATACAAACATACAAACATACAAACATACAAACATACAAACATACAAACATACAAACATACAAACATACAAACATACAAACATACAAACATACAAACATACAAACATACAAACATACAAACATACAAACATACAAACATACAAACATACAAACATACAAACATACAAACATACAAACATACAAACATACAAACATACAAACATACAAACATACAAACATACAAACATACAAACATACAAACATACAAACATACAAACATACAAACATACAAACATACAAACATACAAACATACAAACATACAAACATACAAACATACAAACATACAAACATACAAACATACAAACATACAAACATACAAACATACAAACATACAAACATACAAACATACAAACATACAAACATACAAACATACAAACATACAAACATACAAACATACAAACATACAAACATACAAACATACAAACATACAAACATACAAACATACAAACATACAAACATACAAACATACAAACATACAAACATACAAACATACAAACATACAAACATACAAACATACAAACATACAAACATACAAACATACAAACATACAAACATACAAACATACAAACATACAAACATACAGACATACAAACATACAAACATACAAACATACAAACATACAAACATACAAACATACAAACATACAAACATACAAACATACAAACATACAAACATACAAACATACAAACATACAAACATACAAACATACAAACATACAAACATACAAACATACAAACATACAAACATACAAACATACAAACATACAAACATACAAACATACAAACATACAAACATACAAACATACAAACATACAAACATACAAACATACAAACATACAAACATACAAACATACAAACATACAAACATACAAACATACAAACATACAAACATACAAACATACAAACATACAAACATACAAACATACAAACATACAAACATACAAACATACAAACATACAAACATACAAACATACAAACATACAAACATACAAACATACAAACATACAAACATACAAACATACAAACATACAAACATACAAACATACAAACATACAAACATACAAACATACAAACATACAAACATACAAACATACAAACATACAAACATACATATTACAGGGCAAGCTAAATAAAACCGTTTGAAAAAAGGGATATTGGACAGTAATCGGACTGAAGCCAAAGTTAAAAACGCTAAATGCCGTTCAAATATTTTTTTTTTGTATTAAATATCGTTTGCATTCAGTATCATTGTAAAATTAAATTAAAGTCCATTGTCATTCGAATTATTATACGTGTTGTGAATTTTATTTTTGACAACAATCCTAATCGAGTGTTGGGATTTCCGCTATTCAACCGCATCGAAGGATTTCGAAGAGATATTCCCCAACAGATACATTTACATACTGATTAGAAACGATGAGTCGGAAAACTAACATATGAGTTTATTTAGCAATTACTGGAGTGCAGCTGTTATTATTCTTTATGGGCACGTACGAATGGTTCATCAGCTCATTCCGCACGAATGCAGATGCCCCTGTTCGATGAGAATGTCCATTCAGAAAATATCGTTTGTATGAATGACTCTTCACAATGAGGAATGTCAATACAAATATAATGTTGTATAAGGTTGGTTACCATTAAGTCATCACCGCACATGTTACGATCACACATTTGACATTTCGATTATCGCCAGCAGCGGCTCCAAGGTTCCATGCGAGAAAGCATAATTGAAATGCAAAAATTTAGAACCAACAATAAATAATCGAAGAGTAAAATACGCGCCCGTAAAGAATATATGTTTGTTGCGTCTGCTGCAAAGCACCAAACATCAACACATCGTATCAACATCGTTAGCTTCAACATAAGTATGGTTGACTCATAAATTCGTACGATCAAGTATGACGCAAGCATAGTGTGAACAGGTGTGAGTGGGAAAGCAACCGAAGCCTACAACAGATACGCTTCGCTCGATCACAGGGGAAGCATTCGTGAACCGACCAGCAACAAGTGAAGGTGTTTTTTGTGAACCTTGTCTGCGAACTCAACGCTAAACAGTCAAAATGAAATTAATTGCGATAGGAGTGATTCTTGCAACCATTGGCTTCAACGGTTCGTTGATACATTTTTAATGGGCAGTATTTCGAAATAATCATTACATTTCACCACCTGCAGCAATCAATGCGCTAAAGTGTATGCAAGGTATTGAAGTGAGCAAAGGCGATAACAATGAGGTGCAAAAGAGCGATAACCCGCTGGAAATTACGGAATGCGGAGCTACGGCAGCTGTGTCCTCGACAGCATTGCTGTTCGCTGTCAAGCCCAGCATAATCAGTTTTCCCTCCGGAGACTACAAATGCTATCATCTGAAGTACGAGGAGAAGAATAGCGACACCTCGACGATCATCAAGGGTTGTATCTACAATTCCCTGAATGTCTGCGATGGGAAGTACTCATCGAGCAACACCAAAGAATCCTTCTGCAGCCAGTGTGATATGGATGGTTGCAACTCGGGCGAACGGTTCGCTTTCGATTTCAAACTTTTGGGCCTAACATTGGTCGCTCTCGTAGCATATTTGGTGAAATAAACAGTGCGTTGTTATGAGTATGAATCATAAGTGTTCACATCAGATAAGTCTTGCTTGAAGTTTTTTTTTGTTGAACTAGTCACAACCTTCGCTTGTTGTAAAAAAAAAATCCATAGCAATGAATCTACTATTGATCGTCAATTTAAACTTTTGTTTATTGGTGTATTTGTTCAGCAATGACAAAGGGAAAGGATACCCATTTGCTCTTCACAATTTGCCGAGAAACTGACTCGCGAATAATTTTCCGAGCACATTTAATGCATTGTAGAAAACGGATTTCGTCTGTCCGTAATGACAAATCAAAATCAAATGTAACTCATATTTTCCGAAGAATAAAACATACACATTTTTTATAAATTCTCGAATTTCGATACAGGTTTGGGCATCAACCTATAGTATTAGATTCTGTGAGAAATGATGTTAAACTTCCTTATGAAATTATATATCTAGTATAAGGTCTTTCCTTTCTCCCTATTTCCACTAAATGAATAAATTCTAACTCAGCACTAACTCTCTTCAGAGCGATGTTCTCATAATTGGGTGAAACCTGCGTGCTGCTACGAATATTGTTTAATCTTCCTGGAATCTCATTTTGTCCATTAGATCTATTCACTCAGAGATTCGTCGAAATTGCAACAAACAAACACCAAAGTCATCATAGAAAAAATCTCACTATTGTTCCTCTTTTCTCTTACACAAATTTCCGTGAGAAAAAATCCAGTCGTCGAAAATTCCAGTCGTCGAAACACTTTTTCAGGAATCGCCTTAGATATCGTAGCGATTTCGTTTGATACGCTATCAAAACGAGTCCCACGAAGCGGTAGTTTGAGTTTCAGAAATAGGAAAAAGTTACTGAAAAATTTCAATTACTTAAATCATATGAAACAAATTAATATAATTTCATCTCATTTCATTTTGATTATTCAGCGAGAAGATTTAAAGTTACAAATTCCCGGTATATATTTGACAGAATGTATTGTGACAGGGATAATTTTATCCACAATCCGCAGAAATCAACGAAGGAAGTTTATCTTGCAGTTTATTTCAGTTAACGGAAGAAACAAATAGGGAAACTGCCGTCAACAGCTATTGACGCGTCACCACTGTTAAATAGCAAACCTACCTCAGTATCCATATGCGATGAAGAAAACCAATATTTTTCTGACCTTCTCCGTGAATCACGTGGATGAGGTTTTGAAAATTAGATAGGTTCGGTCTGGAAAAAATGGAGACCGGAGGGGGGGGAGGTCTATTCTGGATTCGATTTACGGATGTTTGAATCAAAGTTGAGTGTTGGAACAATTTGGTGATTAATTAAGGTATATTAGAAAATATTAGTTTATTTTTTTATTTTTTGGTTGCCAATATAGTGATTATTATGCTGTAGACAGCAGGGCGTAGATGCTCTCACTAAAACTGGTGGTACCGTTTCAGAACAGTCTTAAATTCCGAACACGTCATTTTTAAATGTCAATTTACTAAACTTTAATGTTATAAATAATTGAATAATAAAAATCCTGACATTCTTTGTGGTATAGGCTTCATTTTAACATCAAAAGTGCATTGTCCTTTTGGAAGCAAACGAGCATAAACATTCGACAACAGTGCATTCGTTTGAAACATTATTACACCTGCAGCTCACACATATAAGCATGATACATTTCTTGAAAGTGATAAAAAGTTATGAGGTGAAATGAGTTTTGCGATGTTTTGATCTATTTTTTTCAAATTTGGGGATGACGATTCACTCACCTAAAATAACTGGAATGTTCGAAACTACACCGTCAAGGAAACCTTCATTCTATAGTAGATGATAATGCGTATTCGTTTTTGTGAAAAAGTTTAAAGAGTTTTTGTGAAAAAGTTTAAAAATTCGATTAGTTCAAAAATTGCTTGTGGGGCAAAGGTGCGCAGTGGCTGTGAGGCAAAGGTCGCACCAGAATTTTGCTCTCAAAAAAATTATGAAATTTTTCAACCAAGTTTTTAACTGGATCCGCAAGAGGAAAACTGATTCGAAGAAATGCACACCAGAAATGCTGTCGGGCCGACAGAGGCTTCGGGAGGGAGTCTCGAAGCGTCGGATTGCGGCAGACCTCGGTATTTCAGAATCTGCTCTGAGGAAGAGACTCATCAGTAAGTGATTTATGATTTGAATCTTCTTTTATTGACATTTATACTTCTGCTGGTATGTGCCAGTGAGCACCTAGGGCGGTTCAGACAAGTATTTACGAGTGAGCAGTCTGAGGATCTGGCGGACCACTGCAGGGCACTGGACAAAGCTTTCTATGGTAAGACTCTCAAAGATTTACGGTGTCTGGCGTTTGATTTTGATCAACAACCTCCAGCACGAATTCAACCAAGTTGCAAAACTGGCGGGAAAGGAGTGGGCTTATAGCTCCATGAGGAATCATCGTCTGTCTCTTCGAACCCCAAAACAGCGCTCCAAGCCAAAGCGTCGGAATCCTCAAAACCGAAATCCAAGATGAGGAAGAAAAATAAACAATTGCTTAAAAATAATTCAAAATGAATTTCAAATAAAAATTGTTTTTATTTTCACCATGCATTCAATCCAAGGTTTCGTTCATGTTTATGTTTTCACAATGAACTTCAAACAAATATTGTTTTTTTTCAACAATGAGTTTCAAATAATTTAAGTAAAGGTTACTATGTATTCATAAACTTGATCTATGAAAATAAAAATGATTTGGTGTCTGTTCCTCACGATTTAACTCAAGAACGGAGCAGCGGATTTAAACAATCAGTATCTGGATTGACGCGTCTTAGTCTACATCAGGTTTATATGTCAAAAAAGAAGTCATATACCACGAGTATAGATTACGTACATAAAAATAATTTCTGAAGGTACTTGAGTGTTCGAAATGATTTATATCAATATATGAATTGTAGTTGGGACGAAATTTACCAGGTCAGCTAGTTTGTTAATAAAAACGAATTCTGTTTCAAATGTTGGACATTTTCAGGTATCTTATATTGTCAGTCTCCAACCTCCCAAAAATTTACACGTGGTATGTTCGACCATAACACCCACTCATCTGCACCCATAAAACATCATATAGCACCCCCCCCCCCTCCTCCCCACTGAATGGTGCCTACACACTCTAGTAATGATACGTCTCCCTCTGGTAATGATAAAGCATATATTTTTGGTACAAGTTACCTCAGAAGTACAATTCAATAAGTGCGCACTTTGGCCTCGAACGATGCGCACCTTTGCCCCCACTATGGGACAAAAGTACGCATTTATCATTTTGTATTAAAATAGATTTTTGTTCAACTACAAACAAAACTCGAGAAATTATTGTACTACGTTTCGAAGGTAATATATATAGTTACAATTTGGTCAGCAAACTGAATACAAAATTGTAATTGAGCAGACACTCCTGCCCCTTCTCGCTATACAAATGAAACTAAAATTTCTGCATAACTCAAGAACTAATCAAGCAAATGATATTTCGGTATATGGAGATTGTAGGGGGCAATACACGTTTCTATGGTGGTTTGACACTCCTTCCCCCCCGTAAGGGGGGGGGGGGGTTTGCGTTACTCGAGAATCGATCACGCAGACGAAACCAAATTTTGGATGTGAGGGTTTTTGGGTACGAGAAATTTTTCTATGAGACTTCTTATTAATGTGACTTATTTTCTCGAGAAGACTTTTCTGCCCTCCCAGCTCCCCGGACCTTAATCCCCTCGACTTTTGTTTATGGTCGTACAGGGTCTCTCAGATTACACGACCACGCAAAAAAAAATCAAATAGCTCCCTATAAAAAATTTTTGCTCCGTCGATGGTAACACTGCATTCCCCATTTTTTTTGTCAAAAATCGACACTCTGGTACTTAGCCTTGTTTCGAAATACGAGGAAAAACGTATGGTTTAAGATGCCAAAAAAACCTAGATTTTTCATGCGGAACTTCCTGCGAAATGTTTATTTGCGCGATGAAATACCCTATGTAAAATATTAGCTCAATCAGATTTCATTTACTGGTGCCGCAGACAAAATTTGAGTTTCTTGAAAACCGGAAAATCACCCAATGGGAGAATACATGAAATCGGGATTTTCAAAGAAAATTTGCCTATTTTCAAAGTGTGGCCTATGAAAGCGCTTACAAACATTTATTTTCACATGGTCCTGGATCATTTTCTATTTTTGTTCCAGAAATAGACTTCGCTTTAGGACCAATCAGTATTTCTATTTCCAATTGTAGAAAAGTGCAGCTGAAGCGTATCGAATGCTTGTGGAAGTTTATGGTGATTCTGCTTCATCGGGTAAATTTTGTCGGGAATGGTTCGGACGATTTAAAAGTGGTGATTTTAGTGTTAAAGACAAAAAGCTTCCGGGTCAACCGGGAAGAATTAGAAGCATTACTCGATCAAGATTTGCGTCAAACGCAAACAGAGATTACAGAATCATCGGTAATAACTCGACAAGCTGTTTCTGAACGGCTCAAAGTCGTAGGATACATCCGAAAGCAAGGAAGTTATGTTCCATACGAATTGAAAGCGAGCGATGTCGAACAGCGATTTTTCATGTTCGAAATACTGTTTGGACGACATAAAATAAAGTCGTTTTTGCTTCAATCGTTACTGCGGATGGAAAGTCGCTTTACTACGACAACTCAAAACGCAAAAGATCACCTGGCCAACAAGGAACATCAACGCCGAAACCGAATATCGACGATGCCAAAATAATGCTCTGTATTTGATGGGATCAAAAGGGTGTGATCCACTATGAGCTGCTAAAACCTCGTCAAAAGATCCGTGCAGACTACAGGTAACAATTGATCCGTTTAAAGTAAGATATTGCCGAAAAACATCGAGATTATGCGACCGTCTAGACCGACGAGCTCCATCATGACAACGCTCGACTCCATGTTGCTGTTCGAGTTAAAAACTATTTGGACAATACCGGATGGAAAATTCTGGTTCACGTGCCTCATAGCCCAGATCTTACCTCTTCTGACTACCATTTGTTAGATCGTTGCATAACGCTTTGAGTGGAATAGGATTTACTTCAGAACAGGGTCTCAAAAATCGGCTGGATTCATTTTGGCTTCGGAAGATAAACGATTCTTTTGCGACGGAATCCGTGAATTGCCTGAATGATGAGAAAAAGTAGTGGCAAGCGATATCCAATATTTTGAATAATGTACTAATGCATTTCATTATTCAAATAAATGTGTTTTCGTGCAAAAAGACCGAAATGATTTAAGTTGTACGCCTAATATGTTGAATGTTGAAATTAAAATGTGAAAAGCCTATCCGAGTACTTATTTTGTTTTTAAATTTCAGATAGATTCGAAAATTAGAAAGATTTCTTATTTTTATTAACTAAAAAATGTACATGTTATTTAAAATGTATTGCAAAGTTTCCTTCAGGATAGAATAATACCAATATTAGTGAAAATTTTGCCTATTGTGCTGGAAAGGGTAAAACATACTGTGTTTTAAAGTTTGTATAGCGAAACAGTCACTAACACAGCTGGAATTCAGAGAATGCATCTCTATGAACGTAATACTCGACCCTTGAATAAAACTTAATTAATCTAATTAAACTAGATACAATTTAACATCAGTATTAATAAATTTACGACATCCTACAGCTAAAGAGAGGGAGCAGATGAATTTACAAATTGTATCATGGCATTACTAATGGCTGTCAATGACCATCAATATTGCCACATTAACTACATGCTGCCATCGTTACTGCACATGAATATTAGAACAATATCGATTTTCCTACGCATATTAATAACGAATCGAACTCAATCAAATCGGCTACCAAAAGACAGTCGCCAAACCGCTGCATCGTTAACCATTTGTTTATCTTCCCACCAGAAATAGGACCATGTCCTTGGCTGTGATAACCTTTCATTCCCTTATTCGCATTCTTCGATTGCTCGGACTATTTCCCTATTGCTTCAACCATTCCGAGCGGCGTTTCTATCGGTCAGACATCGCCATTGTCTACTCCATGCTGTACATCGCAGTATACGCCTTTGTTTTCGGTCGATACTTCCTAGAAACGTTCTTTTTTGAAACATCCACCGGTCAACAGAACAACCAGCTTCTGTTGGGGGCCTCCTTTTGTTGCGCCTACACCGCTGTGATCGTCACCTGTTTGACAGGGCTTCTTCGGAGGAGTAGCATTTGCCAACTACTCAATCACTACGTCCGTCTATGGTATCGACTTCGGGGCGATGTTCGGGAATGCTTCGATGGCAAGTTACTGTCGCGCTTCCTTTTCAAAGCGATCTTCATCGATGGTGTCGTCCTCGCTGGAGTTGTTGTCATGAAAATGCCTCAGTTCTTCCAAGCCGGTGCCCTCGCATCGATAGGAGATGCGTTGTATGAAGTGTTTGATTTCGGTATAAGTGCCGCATTGACCAATTTGTTTGTAGCGGCCGGATACTTGGGGGCACATGTCTATCGGTTGATAAACCGAAGAATCAGTAGAATAAACTGGCAATTGAAACAGTTCGAGCGGAATCGTCACTATTGGAGTGTAAATCCCAAAAAGCAGTGCAATCTTCACGACGAAATGATCGCAGAACTTCGCCAGCTAGCTTGTTGGCATGGAGAACTTTCACGCATAGTGCATGGCTACTGTCAGATGTACGACATCTCGCTGTTGTTGATAATCATCAAAGATTTTATGATTATCATAACGGGATTATTTGGAATGTACCGGGCGCTGATGGCGCAGTTCAATGGGAATACAAACGTGTCTCTTGATTCGTACGGATTTTTGGTGTCGTTGTCAGTGTTCTCACTTTGTCAGTTTTACTATCTGGTGGAAAGTTTTACGCAGTTCACGGAAAGAGTAAATGGTCAGCCCGTTGGATGCATTTTGGTAACTAAATCAGCTTTTCAATTTTAGGCAGAGAAAACGGGCTCTATACTGGATGATTTTTCGAGAAGGGAGACACACGAACGATTGGATCAGATGGTATAATTGCTTTACTTGTGGGCGGTGTTGAGTACGTATTTTTCGTTTCAGATTGAGGTGTTCAGCTTGGAATTACTTCATCGAGACAATAGAATTCAGAACTGCGGCATGTTTACTATTGATTTCTCGTTGTTGTATGTAGTAAGCATCTGAAAGATGAATACCTAGAATGTAATTTAGTAATAATCAATTCTTTTGATTTCCAGGCCTTGGCAACCATGACGAGCTATCTCATTGTGGTGATTCAGTTACGAATGACAACATGATTTGTTTAATTTTTTTGTAAATTAAAGAAACAATCGCAATTTCGCGTGAAAAAATTAAACTTACCCAGATTTAATTTTAATATTGCTATTTTCTATGTTATTTTTTCTCGAAGACTCCGGGTACTTGTATGCAGAGTTGCCACACGTACAGATTTATATGAAATGGTACAGATTTTTTCGTTATTTTTGGATTTAACCCATTAACGACCAAGCTGTAAAAATTATTTTTTTGACGAAAGCCATTGATGTAATTTGGATTATTGATGGTAAAGAAACCCCAATGTTCAAGAATTATTTTTTCCCATTTTCCATTTTCCGGGAAATGACTGTTCGATAAATCGAACATTGGCCGAAACCCGCACTTTTTTTTTGCAAGCACAAACATACCGCGAACTGAAAATCAGTTCAATTAGCAAATATACGGTATTCACAAATGCATCAAATTTATATTCACGAACGAACAAGCACATTCAGCTCGCGCAGTCCGAAGACATCGGTCGCAAATTTGTTCGCGTCTATTATAGAGTGGAGATTATACCGTTATCAGTTCGTGGCTGGTGAAGTTATTTCGCCCTAACGGGGTTCTCTTTATTGCGCGAGTGAGGAGAGCAGCAATCACTACCAGCGTGAGGAAGAAGTCCTCCACGGCGGACGCGGTGCGTGTGCCGTATCATCGCTGTGTGTGCTTTAGCATCGTCATCGATTCCATCATCGTGTTTTGGTGCGATATACCGTTGCATCTGTGCCGAGCGATTGCCACGCGGTTCGATTGGGACACCGTTTCAATTCATTCGCATTGGTGTGCGATTTAGGTATAATATATATTAGGTTTAGAAATATAAAAAAAAATAAAAATTATATTATTTTATAACTGCCGTAATGGCAGAATGTCATGTTGACATGGAGATTGAAACTACTGTTTCCTCCTCACTAGCTACAACGGGGGCTGGGAAGTCGCTTAAACGCGTTCCCCCCTCAGAAGATGTCTCTTCAGAGAAAGAGGTAATCTACCTTAACAAGCCCCCCTCAAGAAAATTGGCAAACTTTTCCTCCTCGCCCCCTCAATCTCCCGCTCCCGCTTCCGCTCTACTACCGAACTTGCCTCCCAGCCCTACTGATCCCGCTCCCGTTCAACAATCGACCTCGTCCTCCCCCTCAGTTGTTTCCTCTCCTCGTG